>NC_084757.1:1728266-1770766 GCF_033978785.1 Entelurus aequoreus | reverse complement strand
ACACAAGCAAGTTAAAAAAATTATTGTTTCTGGACTACAGCAGAGTGTGGTGGTGGTACCACGCAGCATATCATGCACTGTCTTCCTTATAGCAACACATAAAAAAATAAATAATAATAAAAAAACTAAAAAAAGAAACTGTTGGCAACACAAGCAAGTTAAAAAATTATTGTTTCTTGACTACAGCAGAGTGTGGCGGTGGTACCACGCAGCATATCATGCACTGTCTTCCTTATAGCAACACATTAAAAAAATTATAATAATATTTTTTAATTTTTTAAATGCTGGCAACACAAGCAAGTTTAAAAAATTATTGTTTCTGGACTACAGCAGAGTGTGGCGGTGGTACCACGCAGCATATCATGCACTGTCTTCCTTATAGCAACACATAAAAAAATATATAATAATAATAAAAGAAACTAAAAAAAAAACTGCTGGCAACACAAGCAAGTTAAAAAAATTATTCCTGGACTACAGCAGAGTCTGGCGGTGGTACCACACAGCATATCATGCACGGTCTTCCTTATAACAACACATTAAAAAAATTATAATAATATTTTTTAATTTTTTAAATGCTGGCAACACAAGCAAGTTAAAAAAAATTGTTTCTGGACTACAGCAGAGTGTGGTGGTGGTACCACGCAGCATATCATGCACTGTCTTCCTTATAGCAACATATTAAAAAAAAATATAATAATAAATAAATAAAAACTGCTGGCAACACAAGCAAGTTCAAAAAATTATTGTTTCTGGACAACAGCAGAGTGTGGCGGTGGTTCCACGCAGCATATCATGCACTGTCTTCCTTATAGCAACACATTAAAAAAATATATAATAATAATAAAAAAACTAAAAAAAAACTGCTGGCAACACAAGCGAGTTAAAAAAATTGTTTCTGGACTACAGCAGAGTGTGGTGGTGGTACCATGCAGCATATCATGCACTGTCTTCCTTATAGCAACACATTAAAAAAAATATAATAATATTTTTTAATTTTTTAAATGCTGGCAACACAAGCAAGTTAAAAAAATTATTGTTTCTGGACTACAGCCGAGTGTGGCGGTGGTACCACACAGCATATCATGCACTGTCTTCCTTATAGCAACACATAAAAAAATAAATAATAATAAAAAAACTAAAAAAAGAAACTGCTGGCAACACAAGCAAGTTAAAAAAATTATTGTTTCTGGACTACAGCCGAGTGTGGCGGTGGTACCACGCAGCATATCATGCACTGTCTTCCTTATAGCAACATATTAAAAAAATAATAATAATAAATAAATAAAAACTGCTGGCAACACAAGCAAGTTCAAAAAATTATTGTTTCTGGACAACAGCAGAGCTTGGCGGTGGTACCACGCAGCATATCATGCACTGTCTTCCTTATAGCAACACATTAAAAAATATATATAATAATAATAAAAAAAACTTAAAAAAAACTGCTGGCAACACAAGCAAGTTAAAAAAATTATTTCTGAACTACAGCAGAGTGTGGCGGTGGTACCACACAGCATATCATGCACGGTCTTCCTTATAGCAACACATAAAAAAATAAATAATAATAAAAAAACTAAAAAAAGAAACTGTTGGCAACACAAGCAAGTTAAAAAATTATTGTTTCTTGACTACAGCAGAGTGTGGTGGTGGTACCATACAGCATATCATGCACTGTCTTCCTTATAACAACACATTAAAAAAATTATAATAATATTTTTTAATTTTTTAAATGCTGGCAACACAAGCAAGTTAAAAAAATTATTGTTTCTGGACTACAGCAGAGTGTGGTAGTGGTACCACCCAGCATATCATGCACTGTCTTCCTTATAGCAACACATAAAAAAATAAATAATAATAAAAAAACTAAAAAAAGAAACTGCTGGTAACACAAGCAAGTTAAAAAAATTATTGTTTCTGGACTACAGCAGAGTGTGGTGGTGGTACCACGCAGCATATCATGCACTGTCTTCCTTATAGCAACACATAAAAAAATAAATAATAATAAAAAAACTAAAAAAAGAAACTGTTGGCAACACAAGCAAGTTAAAAAATTATTGTTTCTTGACTACAGCAGAGTGTGGCGGTGGTACCACGCAGCATATCATGCACTGTCTTCCTTATAGCAACACATTAAAAAAATTATAATAATATTTTTTAATTTTTTAAATGCTGGCAACACAAGCAAGTTTAAAAAATTATTGTTTCTGGACTACAGCAGAGTGTGGCGGTGGTACCACGCAGCATATCATGCACTGTCTTCCTTATAGCAACACATAAAAAAATATATAATAATAATAAAAGAAACTAAAAAAAAAACTGCTGGCAACACAAGCAAGTTAAAAAAATTATTCCTGGACTACAGCAGAGTCTGGCGGTGGTACCACACAGCATATCATGCACGGTCTTCCTTATAGCAACACATTAAAAAAATTATAATAATATTTTTTAATTTTTTAAATGCTGGCAACACAAGCAAGTTAAAAAAAATTGTTTCTGGACTACAGCAGAGTGTGGTGGTGGTACCACGCAGCATATCATGCACTGTCTTCCTTATAGCAACACATAAAAAAATAAATAATAAAAAAACTAAAAAAAAAAACTGCTGGCAACACTAGTCAGTTCAAAAATTATTGTTTCTGGACTACAGCCGAGTGTGGCGGTGGTACCATGCAGCATATCATGCACTGTCTTCCTTATAGCAACATATTAAAAAAATAATAACAATAAATAAATAAAAACTGCTGGCAACACAAGCAAGTTCAAAAAATTATTGTTTCTGGACAACAGCAGAGTTTGGCGGTGGTACCATGCAGCATATCATGCACTGTCTTCCTTATAGCAACACATTACAAATGTTTTAATAATAATAAAAAAAAATTAAAAAAACTGCTGCCAACACAAGCAAGTTAAAAAAATTGTTTCTGGACTACAGCAGAGTGTGGTGGTGGTACCACGCAGCATATCATGCACTGTCTTCCTTATAGCAACACATAAAAAAATAAATAATAATAAAAAAACTTTTAAAAAAACTGCTGGCAACACTAGCCAGTTCAAAAATTATTGTTTCTGGACAACAGCAGTGTGTGGCGGTGGTACCACACAGCATATCATGCACTGTCTTCCTTATAGCAACATATTAAAAAAATAATAATAATAAATAAATAAAAACTGCTGGCAACACAAGCAAGTTAAAAAAATAATTGTTTCTGGACAACAGCAGAGTTTGGCGGTGGTACCACGCAGCATATCATGCACTGTCTTCCTTATAGCAACAAAAAATTATAATAATACAATTTATTGTTTTAAATGCTGGGAACACAGGCAAGTTAAAAAAAAAAAAATTGTTTCTGGACTACAGCAGTGTGGCTGTGGTACCATGCAGCATATCATGCACTGTCTTCCTTATAGCAACACACATTAAAAATGTTTTAATAATAATAAAAAAACTTTTAAAAAAACTGCTGGCAACACAAGCAAGTTAAAAAAATTGTTTCTGGACTACAGCAGAGTGTGGTGGTGGTACCACGCAGCATATCATGCACTGTCTTCCTTATAGCAACACATTAAAAATGTTTTAATAATAATAATAAAAAAAATAAAAAATAAAAAATAAACTGCTAGCAACACAAGCAAGTTAAAAAAATAGTTTCTAGACTACAGCAGAGTGTGGCGGTGGTACCACGCAGCATATCATGCACTGTCTTCCTGATAGCAACATATTAAAAAAATAATAATAATGAATAAATAAAAACTGCTGGCAACACAAGCAAGTTAAAAAAATAATTGTTTCTGGACAACAGCAGAGTTTGGCGGTGGTACCATGCAGCATATCATGCACTGTCTTCCTTATAGCAACAAAAAATTATAATAATACAATTTATTGTTTTAAATGCTGGGAACACAAGCAAGTTAAAAAAAAAAAATTGTTTCTGGACTACAGCAGTGTGGCTGTGGTACCATGCAGCATATCATGCACTGTCTTCCTTATAGCAACACACATTAAAAATGTTTTAATAATAATAATAAAAATAATAAAAAATTTAAAAAAAACTGCTGGCAACACAAGCAAGTTAAAAAAAATAGTTTCTGGACTACAGCAGAGTGTGGTGGTGGTACCACGCAGCATATCATGCACTGTCTTCTTGATAGCAACAGGTTAAAGAAGGTTTACAGTAGTTGTCAGTACAGTACATTAAGACTGTAAACTCTGACATGGGCCATGTTGAGTCGAGGAGGACGAGGGAACACGGAGGAAGGTATTAAAAGCGACACGCCAGCCTCGCTCATCCAAATGTGATGCTAATGAGGTGCAAGACGTCCCATGATGGCGCTTGCCACAACAGAGCAATCAGAGCTCTTTGTTAAACAGGAAAACACTCCAGGCAACGTGTAATAAGCAAATAAGTACAACTTCATTAGCGTCATCCTTTATGGACGCCATTTGCCCCCCCACACACACACACAGACAATTAGACAAACTCTAATGGGAATAAAATGTCTCTTTTTCAGGGTCAAACTGCTGCCATCTTGGAGTGATGTTTAACTGTTGAAGTCACACGTCAAGTGTAAAAATAAGCCAAGCTATGTTACTCAAACATGCAAAGATGATTCTCTTTGACGAGTGACAAGACCCTGGACAGGAAGGGAGGGCTGGGGGGGGGGGGGGGGGGGGGGGGTCCATCAATATCACCATTTAACAGAGAAATTCATTAAATTTAACTCAACTTTGAGGTGAAATAAACTGTCAGTGCCTTAATTGGGGGGCGGTATAGCTCAGTTGGTAGCAACTTGAGGGTTCCAGGTTCGATCCCCGCTTCTGCCATCCTAGTCACTGCCGTTGTGTCCTTGGGCAAGACACTTTACCCACCTGCTCCTAGTGCCACCCCCACTGGTTTAAATGTAACTCAGATATTGGGTTTCACTATGTAAAGCGCTTTGAGTCCCTAGAGAAAAGCGCTATATAAATATTTACTTCACTTCACTTAATGTTGCACTCCAAACACCCTCAGAAAATGTGAAAAAATAGAAAGAAATCGTCAATCAAAATTAATAACCTAACTCATTTTAGATATTAACTTAGGCTAAAATATTAGTAAAAAAAATAAAAAATAATAATAATAATAACTACAATACTGATAATAAAAAAAACACTTTAAAAAAAAAAATTAACAAATGCCCAAAATGTTGTGCGCACAGTAATTTATACCATAATTATTTTTAGATATTCAAAACATGTAAATACATTTTAAAAAATGAGTGTGCAATGATGGCTCATTACAACTTAAAGTGAAATAAATGGTAAAAATAATAATAATAATAATATAAATAAAAATAAAAAAAGTTTTTAAATTAAACAAACGTCCAAAATGTTGAGTTCGCAATAAAAGTGTGTTTTACTTAACTTTGTAAAATAAACTGTCAGTACCTGAATGTTGCACTCAAATCAACACCACCCCTCCCCCCGATCCCCCTTAAATGTGAAAAATTAAATATAATCACAACATGTAAAAATACAGGAAAACAATTAAACTAAATTAAAAACAATTATTTTTGAATATCAAGTAAGAATTGTTTCAAGGAAGTCCATTGTATTTATACAGCGCTTTTCTCAAGAGACTCAAAGCGTTTCACATGGTGAAAACAATTGTCTACATCAGGGGTGTCCAAAGTGTGGCCCGGGGGCCATTTGTGGCCCGCAGCTCGTTTTTAATTGGCCCGCGACACCGGCAAAATACAATTTGGGCTTAGGAAAAATGGAATGTATACGTACATGTACACAATGTAGACAGTATACGTACATGTACGCAATATACATACATGTACACAATATACATACATGTACACAATGTAGACAATACACGTACACAATGTAGACCGTATATGTACATGTACACAATGTAGACAATACACGTACACAATGTAGACAGTACATGTACACAATGTACACTGTAGACCAGGGGTCACCAACGCGGTGCCCGCGGGCACCAGGTAGCCCGTAAGGACCAGATGAGTAGCCCGCTGGCCTGTTCTAAAAATAGCTCAAATAGCAGCACTTACCAGTGAGCTGCCTCTATTTTTTAAATTGTATTTATTTACTAGCAAGCTGGTCTCGCTTTGCCCGATATTTTTAATTCTAAGAGAGACAAAACTCAAATAGAATTTGAAAATCCAAGAAAATATTTAAAGACTTGGTCTTCACTTCTTTAAATAAATTCATGAATTTTTTTACTTTGCTTCTTATAACTTTCAGAAAGACAATTTTAGAGAAAAAAATACAACCTTAAAAATGATTTTAGGATTTTTAAACACATATACCTTTTTACCTTTTAAATTCCTTCCTCTTCTTTCCTGACAATTTAAATCGATGTTCAAGTAATTTTTTTTTTTATTATTGTAAAGAATAATAAATAAATTTGTATTTAATTCTTCATTTTAGCTTCTGTTTTTTCGACGAAGAATATTTGTGAAATATTTCTTCAAACTTATTATGATTAAAATTCAAAAAAATTATTCTGGCAAATCTAGAAAATCTGTAGAATCAAATTTAAATTTTATTTCAAAGTCTTTTGAATTTCTTTTAAAATTTTTGTTCTGGAAAATCTAGAAGAAATAATGATTTGTCTTTGTTAGAAATATAGCTTGGTCCAATTTGTTATATATTCTAACAAAGTGTAGATTGGATTTTAACCTATTTAAAACATGTCATCAAAATTCTAAAATGTATCTTAATCAGGAAAAATGACTAATGATGTTCCATAAATTCTTTTTTAAATTTTTTCAAAAAGATTCAAATTAGCTAGTTTTTCTCTTCTTTTTTTCGGTTGAATTTTGAATTTTAAAGAGTCGAAATTGAAGATAAACTATGTTTCAAAATTTAATTGTCATTTGTTTCGTGTTTTCTCCTCTTTTAAACCGTTCAATTAAGTGTAAATATCATTAATTATTAATAATAACATAGAGTTAAAGGTAAATTGAGCAAATTGGCTATTTCTGGCAATTTATTTAAGTGTGTATCAAACTGGTAGCCCTTCGCATTAATCACTACCCAAGAAGTAGCTCTTGCTTTCAAAAAGGTTGGTGACCCCTGCGCTAGAGAATGAAGAGTGCTTGAAACTCCGCATGTCAACATCTCCGTTCGGTGCCACACCCACAAAATGCCCAAGCAACCATTTCCACATCGACACCGTATGAAACAAATAGTCAACAACAGAAGGAGATAACGTCCGCAGGAACCTACCACATAGTGAAGGATTTGATTTCCTATTATGCAGCTCATTTTTATTTGACACTTATTGAAATATCTTGTGTGACATCATGCACAAAAGTGCACTTTATTTGTTTTAAAGTATTGTAGTGGTGTTCTGGACAAAAAGTGCACTTTAATTGAGTGTTGTTTTGATATGTCATCATGCACAAAAGTGCACAAATAGCTTGTTTTAAAGGCCTACTGAAAGCCACTACTAGCGACCACGCAGTCTGATAGTTTATATATCAATGATGAAATCTTAACATTGCAACACATGCCAATACGGCCGGGTTAACTTATAAAGTGACATTTTAAATTTCCCGCTAAACTTCCGGTTGAAAACGTCTATGTATGATGACGTATGCGCGTGACGTCAATGGTTGAAACGGAAGTATTCGGACACCATTGAATCCAATACAAAAAAGCTCTGTTTTTATCTCAAAATTCCACAGTATTCTGGACATCTGTGTTGGTGAATCTTTTGCAATTTGTTTAATGAACAATGAAGACTGCAAAGAAGAAAGTTGTAGGTGGGATCGGTGTATTAGCCGCTGGCTGCAGCAACACAACCAGGAGGACTTTGACTTGGATAGCAGACGCGCTAGCCGACGCTAGCCGACGCTAGCCGCCGACCGCATCGTTGATTGGGTGAAGTCCTTCGTCGCTCCGTCGATCGCTGGAACGCAGGTGACCACGGGTGTTGATGAGCAGATGAGGGCTGGCGTAGGTGGAGAGCTAATGTTTTTAGCATAGCTCTGTGAGGTCCCGTAGCTAAGTTAGCTTCAATGGCGTCGTTAGCAACAGCATTGCTAGGCTTCGCCAGGCTGGAAAGCATTAACCGCGTATTCACATGTCCAGAGTTTGGTAGTATTGTTGATCTTCCGTCTATCCTTCCAGTCAGGGGTTTATTTATTTTGTTTCTATATGCATTTGAGCCCGATGCTATCACGTTAGCTCCGTAGCTAAAGTGCTTCGCCGATGTATTGTCATAGAGATAAAAGTCACTGTGAATGTCCATTTGGCGTTCTCGACTCTCATTTTCAAGAGGATATAGTATCCCAGGTGGTTTCAAATACAAATCCGTGATCCACAATAGAAAAAGGAGAGTGTGTGGAATCCAATGAGCCAGCTTGTACCTAAGTTACGGTCAGAGCGAAAAAATATACGTCCTGCACTGCACTCTAATCCTTCACTCTCACGTTCCTCACCCACGAATCTTTCATCCTGGCTCAAATTAATGGGGTAATCGTCGCTTTCTCGGTCCGAATCGCTCTCGCTGCTGGTGTAAACAATGGGGAAATGGGAGGAACCTTTCAACCTGTGACGTCACGCTACTTCCGGTACAGACAAGGCTTTTTTTTTATCAGCGACCAAAAGTTGCGAACTTTATCGTCGATGTTCTCTACTAAATCCTTTCAGCAAAAATATGGCAATATCGCGAAATGATCAAGTATGACACATAGAATCATTTCAGTAGGCCTTTAAGATGTCTCTGACAATCTTGCACTTTCTGTTCTGGAAATGACATGAATGTTTGTGCCACTGCTTAATAACTGTTTCATAAATACACTTTTAGTTGTGATTTCCCTCTCTGCATGAAAGTTTAAAAGTAGCATATGAAGAATGTTTGAATGTAGACACATAGAATCATCATACTGCTGTGATTATATGCATCAAGTGTTCATTCAAGGGTAAGGCAAAATATCCACATATATATGCTGTATTGTGAGTGACCCCTGGCCTAAACATATCCACATATTAACAAAAGGCCACATCACCCAGCCCTAGTACACAATATACACAATGTAGACAATATACGTACACAATGTAGACAGTATATGTACACAATGTACACTACCGTTCAACAGTTTGGGGTCACATTGAAATGTCCTTATTTTTGAAGGAAAAGCACTGTACTTTTCAATGAAGATAACTTTAAACTAGTCTTAACTTTAAAGAAATACACTCTATACATTGCTGATGTGGTAAATGACTATTCTAGCTGCAAATGTCTGCTTTCAGAAAGACAATTTTAGAGAAAAAATACAACCTTAAAAATTATTTTAGGATTTTTTTTTTTTTTTAA
The DNA here is from genome assembly GCF_033978785.1 of Entelurus aequoreus. Lineage (NCBI taxonomy): Eukaryota > Metazoa > Chordata > Actinopteri > Syngnathiformes > Syngnathidae > Entelurus > Entelurus aequoreus. The sequence goes on along the minus strand of NC_084757.1, from coordinate 1,761,437 downwards.
ATACCTTTTTACCTTTTAAATTCCTTCCTCTTCTTTCCTGACAATTTAAATCGACGTTCAAGTAAAAAAATGTTTTTTATTGTAAATACATTTTCATTTAATTCTTCATTTTAGCTTCTGTTTTTTCGACAAAGAATATTTGTGAAATGTTTCTTCAAACAGGCCTAGTAAACACGTACGACAGGCTAATCGCACCACTAATTATGCGAATATAGTTGTACACGTTGGCTCCAATGACACTAGAATGAGACAGTCAGAGATTACAAAGAGAAACATAGCCAGGACTTGTGATCTCGCCAGAAAGATGTCCAGGCATCGAGTAATTGTCTCTGGCCCCCTGCCTGCGAGAGGCAATGATGAGAGATATAGCAGATTAGTCTCGCTTAACAAGTGGTTGGCTAGCTACTGTAGGACGCAGGGACTAACGTTTATTGATAACTGGCCCTCTTTCTGGGGCAAACCAGGCTTGCTGATGAGAGACGGCCTTCACCCTAACCAGGAAGGCGCCATCATCCTGTCTAGAAACATAGACTACTATTTAAGTCTCACTTGACTGACTACACTAGAGCAAGCCCGGTCACAGGCAATTACAATGTTTGTTAGTCCGGGTGAGGAGTCAGTTAAGCTAGAACTAGCCAGCGCCAGGCTGGATAATCCATGTACGCATAGCAATTCTCTTAGAATAATACACAATTCACATAATGTTTTTTCTGTTGTGTCTGTGTCAGAGGTGGACATGCATTCTACTGAGGTGGCAAATTATGATATGTCCAGTCTATTGCAGCACCAAGCAAACAATCGGAAAATTCCCGTCATATCAATTCCTAGATATGGTCGAAACTATTTAAAGTGCACTACGCATAATAAACGCAACATTGTTAATATTGCCACTACGGATAATCTTAACAAAAACTCGTCAAAACAGCCCAATACCTATAATATGGGCTTTTTAAACATAAGATCATTGTCTCCCAAGGCGTTATTGGTTAATGAGGTCATTAGAGACAACAATCTTAACGTCATTGGTCTTAGCGAAACCTGGCTCAAACCGGACGAATTTTTTGCGCTCAATGAGGCATCTCCTCCTAACTATACGAATGCGCATGTTGCCCGCCCTCTTAAAAGGGGAGGGGGTGTCGCACTAATATACAATGAAAATTTCAACCTTACCCCTAACCTAAATAATAAATATAAATCGTTTGAGGTGCTTACTATGAGGTCTGTCACACCGCTACCTCTCGACCTGGCTGTTATCTACCGCCCCCCTGGGCCCTATTCGGACTTTATCAGTGAATTCTCAGAGTTCGTTGCTGATCTAGTGACGCACGCCGACAATATAATCATAATGGGGGACTTTAATATCCATATGAATACCCCATCGGACCCTCAGTGCGTGGCGCTCCAAACCATAATTGATAGCTGTGGTCTTACACAAATAATACATGAACCCACGCATCGCAACGGTAATACAATAGATCTAGTGCTTGTCAGGGGTGTCACCACCTCCAAAGTTATGATACTTCCATATACTAAAGTAATGTCCGATCATTACCTTATAAAATTTGAAGTTTTGACTCTTTGTCAACAAGCTAATAATAATAATAACTGCTATAGCGGCCGCAACATTAATGCTGCCACAACGATGACTCTTGCTGACCTACTGCCTTCGGTAATAGCACCATTCCCAAATTATGTCGGCTCTATTGATAAACTCACTAACAACTTTGACGATGCCTTGCGCGAAATTATTGATAGTATAGCACCGCTAAAGCAAAAAAGGGCCCCTAAAAGGCGCACCCCATGGTTTACAGAAGAAATTAGAGCTCATAAATTATCATGTAGAAAACTGGAACGCAAATGGCGCGCGACTAAACTTGAGGTTTTCCATCAAGCATGGAGTGATAGTTTAATAACTTATAAACGCATGCTTACCTTAGCTAAAGCTAAATACTACTCAAATCTCATCCGCCTCAACAAAAACGATCCTAAATTTCTGTTTAGTACAGTAGCATCGCTAACCCAACAAGGGACTCCTCCCAGTAGCTCCACCCACTCGGCAGATGATTTTATGAATTTCTTTAATAAGAAAATTGAACTCATTAGAAAGGAGATTAAAGACAACGCATCTCAGCTACAACTGGGTTCTATTAACACAAATACGACTGTATATACGACGGACACTGCCCTCCAAAATAGTCTCTCTATTTTTGATGAAATAACATTAGAGGAATTATTACAGCGTGTAAGTGGGATAAAACAAACAACATGTTTACTTGACCCACTTCCTGGGAAACTTATCAAGGAACTGTTTGTATTATTAGGTCCATCAGTGTTAAATATTATAAACTTATCACTTTCCTCCGGCACTGTTCCCCTAGCATTCAAAAAAGCGGTTATTCATCCTCTGCTCAAAAGACCTAACCTCGATCCTGACCTCATGGTAAACTACCGACCGGTCTCCCACCTTCCGTTTATTTCCAAAATTCTCGAAAAAACTGTCGCACAGCAGCTAAATGAACACTTAGTGACTAACAATCTCTGTGAACCTTTTCAATCCGGTTTCAGGGCAAATCACTCTACGGAGACAGCCCTCGCAAAAATGACTAATGATCTATTGCTAACGATGGATTCTGATGCGTCATCTATGTTGCTGCTTCTTGATCTTAGCGCCGCTTTCGATACCGTCGATCATAATATTTTATTAGAGCGTATCAAAACACGTATTGGTATGTCAGACTTAGCCTTGTCTTGGTTTAACTCTTATCTTACTGACAGGATGCAGTGCGTCTCCCATAACAATGTGACCTCGGACTATGTCAAGGTAACGTGCGGAGTTCCCCAGGGTTCGGTTCTTGGCCCTGCACTCTTTAGTATTTACATGCTGCCGCTGGGTGACATCATACGCAAGTACGGTGTTAGCTTTCACTGTTATGCTGATGACACTCAACTCTACATGCCCCTAAAGCTGACCAACACGCCGGACTGTAGTCAGCTGGAGGCGTGTCTTAATGAAATTAAACAATGGATGTCCGCTAACTTTTTGCAACTCAACGCTAAGAAAACGGAAATGCTGATTATCGGTCCTGCTCAACACCAACATCTATTTAATAATACCACCTTAACATTTGACAACCAAACAATTAAACAAGGCGACTCGGTAAAGAATCTGGGTATTATCTTCGACCCAACTCTCTCGTTTGAGTCACACATTAAGAGTGTTACTAAAACGGCCTTCTTTCATCTCCGTAATATCGCTAAAATTCGTTCCATTTTGTCCACAAACGATGCTGAGATCATTATTCATGCGTTCGTTACATCTCGTCTCGATTACTGTAACGTATTATTTTCGGGCCTCCCTATGTCTAGCATTAAAAGATTACAGATGGTACAAAATGCGGCTGCTAGACTTTTGACAAAAACAAGAAAGTTTGATCATATTACGCCTATACTGGCTCACCTGCACTGGCTTCCTGTGCACTTAAGATGCGACTTTAAGGTTTTACTACTTACGTATAAAACATTACACGGTTTAGCTCCTGCCTATCTTGACGATTGTATTGTACCATATGTCCCGGCAAGAAATCTGCGTTCAAAGAACTCCGGCTTATTAGTGATTCCCAGAGCCAAAAAAAAGTCTGCGGGCTATAGAGCGTTTTCTATTCGGGCTCCAGTACTCTGGAATGCCCTCCCGGTAACAGTTAGAGATGCTACCTCAGTAGAAGCATTTAAGTCCCATCTTAAAACTCATTTGTATAATCTAGCCTTTAAATAGACCCCCCCTTTTTTAGACCAGTTGATCTGCCGTTTCTTTTCTTCTCTCCTCTTCTCCCCTGTCCCTTGCGAGGGGGAGTTGCATAGGTCCGGTGGCCATGGATGAAGTGCTGGCTGTCCAGAGCCGGGACCCCGGGTGGACCACTAGCCTGTGCATCGGTTGGGGACATCTCTGCGCTGCTGACCCGTCTCCGCTTGGGATGGTTTCCTGTTGGCCCCGCTGTGGACCGGACTCCCGCTGATGTGTTGGATCCACTGTGGACTGGACTTTCACAATGTTATGTCAGACCCACTCGACATCCGTTGCTTTCGGTCTCCCCTAGAGGGGGGGGGTTACCCACATATGCGGTCCTCTCCAAGGTTTCTCATAGTCATTCACCGACGTCCCACTGGGGTGAGTTTTTCCTTGCCCGTATGTGGGCTCTGTACCGAGGATGTCGTTGTGGCTTGTACAGCCCTTTGAGACACTTGTGATTTAGGGCTATATAAATAAACATTGATTGATTGATTGATTGAAACTTATTATGATTAAAATTCCAAAAAATTATTCTGGCAAATCTAGAAAATCTGTAGAATCAAATTTAAATCTTATTTCAAAGTCTTTGGAATTTCTTTTAAAATTTTTGTTCTGGAAAATCTAGAAGAAATAATGATTTGTCTTTGTTAGAAATATAGCTTGGTCCAATTTGTTACATATTCTAACAAAGTGTAGATTGGATTTTAACCTATTTAAAACATGTCATCAAAATTCTAAAATTAATCTTGATCAGGAAAAATGATTAATGATGTTCCATAAATTATTTTTTAAATTTTTTCAAAAAGATTCAAATTAGCTAGTTTTTCTCTTCTTTTTTTCGGTTGAATTTTGAATTTTAAAGAGTCGAAATTGAGGATAAATTATGTTTCGAAATTAAATTGTCATTTTTTTCGTGTTTTCTCCTCTTTTAAACCGTTCAATTAAGTGTAAATATCATTAATTATTAATAATAACATAGAGTTAAAGGTAAATTGAGCAAATCGGCTATTTCTGGCAATTTATTTAAGTGTGTATCAAACTGGTAGCCCTTCGCATTAATCACTACCCAAGAAGTAGCTCTTGCTTTCAAAAAGGTTGGTGACCCCTGCGCTAGAGAATGAAGAGTGCTTGAAACTCCGCATGTCAACATCTCGGCCACAAAATGCAGAGGCAACCATTTCCACATCAACACCGTATGAAACAAATAGTCAACAACAGAAGGAGATAACGTCCGCAGGAACCTACCACATAGTGAAGGATTTGATTTCCTATTATGCAGCTCATTTTTATTTGACACTTATTGAAATATCTTGTGTGACATCATGCACAAAAGTGCACTTTATTTGTTTTAAAGTATTGTAGTGGCGTTCTGTACAAAAAGTGCACTTTAATTGAGTGTTGTTTTGATATGTCATCATGCACAAAAGTGCACTAATAGCTTGTTTTAAAGGCCTACTGAAAGCCACTACTAGCGACCACGCAGTCTGATAGTTTATATATCAATGATGAAATCTTAACATTGCAACACATGCCAATACGGCCGGGTTAACTTATAAAGTGACATTTTAAATTTCCCGCTAAACTTCCGGTTGAAAACGTCTATGTATGATGACGTATGCGCGTGACGTCAATGGTTGAAACGGAAGTATGCGGACACATTGAATCCAATACAAAAAAGCTCTGTTTTTATCTCAAAATTCCACAGTATTCTGGACATCTGTGTTGGTGAATCTTTTGCAATTTGTTTAATGAACAATGAAGACTGCAAAGAAGAAAGTTGTAGGTGGGATCGGTGTATTAGCGGCCGGCTGCAGCAACACAACCAGGAGGACTTACTTGGATAGCAGACGCGCTAGCCGACGCTAGCCGCCGACCGCATCGTTGATTGGGTGAAGTCCTTCGTCGCTCCGTCGATCGCTGGAACGCAGGTGAGCACGGGTGTTGATGAGCAGATGAGGGCTGGCGTAGGTGGAGAGCTAATGTTTTTAGCATAGCTCTGTGAGGTCCCGTAGCTAAGTTAGCAACAGCATTGCTAGGCTTCGCCAGGCTGGAAAGCATTAACCGTGTATTCACATGTCCAGAGTTTGGTAGTATTGTTGATCTTTCGTCTATCCTTCCAGTCAGGGGTTTATTTATTTTGTTTCTATATGCATTTGAGCCCGATGCTATCACGTTAGCTCTGTAGCTAAAGTGCTTCGCCGATGTATTGTCATAGAGATAAAAGTCACTGTGAATGTCCATTTGGCGTTCTCGACTCTCATTTTCAAGAGGATATAGTATCCCAGGTGGTTTCAAATACAAATCCGTGATCCACAATAGAAAAAGGAGAGAGTGTGGAATCCAATGAGCCAACTTGTACCTAAGTTACGGTCAGAGCGAAAAAAGATACGTCCTGCACTGCACTCTAATCCTTCACTCTCACGTTCCTCACCCACGAATCTTTCATCCTGGCTCAAATTAATGGGGTAATCGTCGCTTTCTCGGTCCGAATCGCTCTCGCTGCTGGTGTAAACAATGGGGAAATGGGAGGAACCTTTCAACCTGTGACGTCACGCTACTTCCGGTACAGGCAAGGCTTTTTTTTTTATCAGCGACCAAAAGTTGCGAACTTTATCGTCGATGTTCTCTACTAAATCCTTTCAGCAAAAATATGGCAACATCGCGAAATGATCAAGTATGACACACAGAATCATTTCAGTAGGCCTTTAAGATGTCTCTGACAATCTTGCACTTTCTGTATTGGAAATGACATGAATGTTTGTGCCACTGCTTAATAACTGTTTCATAAATACACTTTTAGTTGTGATTTCCCTCTCTGCATGAAAGTTTAAAAGTAGCATATGAAGAATGTTTGAATGTAGACACATAGAATCATCATACTGCTGTGATTATATGCATCAAGTGTTCATTCAAGGGTAAGGCAAAATATCCACATATATATGCTGTATTGTGAGTGACCCCTGGCCTAAACATATCCACATATTAACAAAAGGCCATATCGCCCAGCCCTAGTACACAATATACACAATGTAGACAGTATATGTACACAATGTACACTACCGTTCAACAGTTTGGGGTCACATTGAAATGTCCTTATTTTTGAAGGACAAGCACTGTACTTTTCAATGAAGATAACTTTAAAGAAATACACTCTATACATTGCTGATGTGGTAAATGACTATTCTAGCTGCAAATGTCTGCTTTCAGAAAGACAATTTTAGAGAAAAAATACAACCTTAAAAATGATTTTAGGATTTTTTTTTTTTTAAATACCTTTTTACCTTTTAAATTCCTTCCTCTTCTTTCCTGACAATTGAAATCGATGTTCAAGTAAAAAAATGTTTTTTATTTTAAATACATTTTCATTTAATTCTTCATTTTAGCTTCTGTTTTTTCGACAAAGAATATTTGTGAAATATTTCTTCAAACTCATTATGATTAAAATTCCAAAAAATTATTCTGGCAAATCTAGAAAATCTGTAGAATCAAATTTAAATCTTATTTCAAAGTCTTTTGAATTTCTTTTAAAATTTTTGTTCTGGAAAATCTAGAAGAAATAATGATTTGTCTTTGTTAGAAATATAGCTTGGTCCAATTTGTTATATATTCTAACAAAGTGTAGATTGGATTTTAACCTATTTAAAACATGTCATCAAAATTCTAAAATTAATCTTGATCAGGAAAAATGATTAATGATGTTCCATAAATTATTTTTTAAATTTTTTCAAAAAGATTCAAATTAGCTAGTTTTTCTCTTCTTTTTTTCGGTTGAATTTTGAATTTTAAAGAGTCGAAATTGAAGATAAACTATGTTTCAAAATTTAATTGTAATTTTTTTCGTGTTTTCTCCTCTTTTAAACCGTTCAATTAAGTGTAAATATCATTAATTATTAATAATAACATAGAGTTAAAGGTAAATTGAGCAAATTGGCTATTTCTGGCAATTTATTTAAGTGTGTATCAAACTGGTAGCCCTTCGCATTAATCACTACCCAAGAAGTAGCTCTTGCTTTCAAAAAGGTTGGTGACCCCTGCTCTATACATTGCTAATGTGGTAAATGACTATTCTAGCTGCAAATGTCTGGTTTTTGGTGCAATATCTACATAGGTGTATAGAGGCCCATTTCCAGCAACTATCCCTCCAGTGTTCTAATGGTACAATGTGTTTGCTCATTGGCTCAGAAGGCTAATTGATGATTAGAAAACCCTTGTGCAATCATGTTCACACATCTGAAAACACGTTAGCTCGTTACAGAAGCTACAAAACTGACCTTCCTTTGAGCAGATCGAGTTTCTGGAGCATCACATTTGTGGGCTCAATTAAACGCTCAAAATGGCCAGAAAAAGAGAACTTTCATCTGAAACTCGACAGTCTATTCTTGTTCTTAGAAATGAAGGCTATTCCACTAAATTGTTTGGGTGACCCCCAAACTTTTGAACGGTAGTGTATGTACTGAAGTGTAGAGATGGAAGTAGTCCATGAAACACGATGGTGATTAAGAAGCAGAAGTTTGCCGTCAGAAAGAGTATTTTAGGTGGCCATCCAAGGCAGAATGATGGAGAGGTAGGAGCAGATTAGGAGTATGAATCACATCTCTTCTTACACAGTCTATGAAAAGATGTTTACCAGGATGAAATAAAGCAGCGGCAGAGGGAGGATTTCATCAAAACATGAGAGTATATTCAAAATCAAGGCGAGGACAATCTCCTGCAAAAAGCGTTCTTGAAATCCACTTTGGCCGCCAGCCTGGCCGCTCATCCGCTCCGAGAACGTGGCCAGCCAGCGTGGGCCAGGAACGCACAAGCCTCCTTTGGCCAGCGTGACGCTGCTGCGGTCACTGGGACCGACGCGGTGGTGGTGCGCGTGCACCGCCTAGTCTCAGGTGGGCTCCGACCATGACCACCTGACTGCGCCGCCATTCTCAAAAGGAGGATTATCAAAAGACGTGAGAGGCAGCAAAAAGAAACTCGAAAAATGCTGCTTTTCAAAGCATTTTATTCTCCATCCATCCATCCATTTTCTACCGCTTGTCCCTTTTGTCAGCGGATTTAGTCCTTTTCTAGGCACCCACCCGAACTACAGACCTGCACGTGAACTCAACACGGACTCCAGCAGTGTCCATGCAGACAAAAATCATACAAAAAGGACTCAGAAGTAAGACACTTTTCAAAATGCGCTAGCTCGATGCTAACTTGCCACTGGTTAGCATTAGCGATTTCACATGGCGATTTCCACGCCTCCAAATTTGGTAATAGAAACTACAACTGAGATGCACGTGACAATAATGTGAAGCGTACAGTATCGTTGTTGTTTATCGAGTATGTCATAGTCAGTTCTACATCACACATGTAGTACATCATATTAGGGTAGTACCGTATACCGGTACTAGTATAGTACCGCGCTACTAATGAATCATATTTGGTACTATACCGCCTCTGAAAAGTACCCCCGTCGTCGTCACGTCGCTACATTGCTGGTTTTACCAGCAGAAGAGCATGTTCGGCAGCGCACACACACAGAGTACTTACAAGCAGACACAGCGTGTAGACAGAAAAGGGAGAACGGACGCATTTTGGTGTAAAAAGTAAAGATAAAGGTGAAGTTATAACACTGAAACACCCTCAGGAAGAGGTGCTTCAAGACATGGCTAGCTAGCTAGCGGCTAACATCCTTCCGCACTAATCCTTGTCTCCATGGCAACAAATAAAGTAAGTTTCTTACAAGTAAGACGAGGAATAGCTAAACATGCTTCACTACACACCGTAGCTCACCGGTGTCACAATGTAAACAAACGCCATGGGTGGATCTACAGCTGACATCCACTGTAATGATACCAAGTACAATAGCGTATCTAGTCGATACTACTAAGATTACGTCAATATTTTTTTTTGGCATCACAACATCTTTTTATTCATATAATGTTTATGAAGTCAGTAAACACGTCCCTGGACACATGAGGACTTTGAATATGACCAATGTATGATCCTGTAACTACTTGGTATCACATCGATACCCAAATGTGTGGTATCATCCAAAACTAATGTAAAGTATCAAAGAAGAGCAGAATAAGTGATTATTACATTTTAACAGAAGTGTAGATAGAACATGTTAAAACAGAAAATAAGCAGATTAATAAATAGATTAATAATCAATTTATACAGTTTGTCCTTTATAATGTGTACAAAATAATAGGTGTATAAATGACACAATATGTTACTGCATAGACTAATTAGGAGTCTTTGTTTGTTTACTTACTACTAAAAGACAAGTTGTCTAGTATGTTCACTATTTTATTTAAGGACTAAATGACAATAATAAACATATGTTTCATGTACACTAACATTTTTTTGTTCAAATAAAGCCAATAATGCCATTTTTTGTGGTCCCCTTTATTTAGAAAAGTACCAAAAAAATGTTGGTACCGGTACCAAAATATTGCTATGGGGACAACACTACATCATATACATACATATCTCCAGAGAACAGTACACTGGCAAATTCAGTGTTCAATGGCAATATTATTTCACAAAAAAAGAAAAAGAAAATTAAACTAAGAAAAGAAAATTAATTTAAACATATCTCAAAAGGCTAATGGTAAGAAGTATACACTTTTTTGAATCGCCCCCTTTTTTGATCACATTCATTTATACAAATTCTTGATTTTTTTATTTGTATGTCACATTTTTATATTTTTACATTTTATTTGTATATATTTTCAAATCTCAAAAATATATTTACAAATACGCGTTTATTTATACAAATTATTTATTTATTTGTATATCAAATTTGTATATTTATTAATATATGCATATGTATTAATATCATATTGATATATATATAATATGAATTTCCCCCAGGGATCAATTAAGTACTTTCTATTCTATATATAAGTTGATGTGAGACAATTCTACTTCCACATACATACATACATATATACATATATAAATAACAAATTTTGTTTTTAATTGAATTTTGAAAATACATCCATTTAAAATCGGGATGAATAAGAATCGCGATTCCGATTTTGTGCACCTCTACAACTCGTACTCAAAAGTCATCAATCTAAATCAGCATATAGGGCTCGCAAGGAAATATGACTAATAATGCTGCGTCACCTTTAACACAAATGTGACAATTTCCCATTTGTCTGAGTGTACTTATCGAGTGTACTATGCAGTTGGTTCTTCTTTTAGGTTGAAGTTCACGCAACATGTAGACTTCCTGTGTTTTTAACCCCGTTATTTCTTAACGAGTCATTTAATGCCACACACTGTGTACACTTCCTGATGTGTAAAAAAATAAATAAAATAAAAAAATAAAAATAAAAAGGTAGACAAACACAACATTTTACAACACCAAGCGGTTGAAAAGTTGGCGAAGCACAAAAAGGAAAGCGGGGCAGTAAATAATGGATGACAATTAAAAAATCATGCCTCTTGAATGTCACTAAACCCTCCTGTCCAAAATTCACGGTAGTGTATAAAATATACATGGTGTTGTACAATAGTATACAACAACATGTAAAAACAACACATGTTACACAATACTGCATGAAGTGAGTGTGTGTGGTGGTGAGGTGTGTATATATATATATATATATATATATATATATATATATATATATATATACATATATATATATATTAGGGCTGCAACTAACGATTAATTTGATAATCGATTAATCTGTCGATTATTACTTCGATTAATAATCGTATAAAAGAGACAAACTACATTTCTATCCTTTCCAGTATTTTATTGGAAAAAAAAACAGCATACTGGCACCATACTTATTTTGATTATTGTTTCTCAGCTGTTTGTACATGTTGCAGTTTATAAATAAAGGTTTATTTTTAAAAAAATAAAAAAAAATAAAAAAATTATTATTTTTTTTTTTTTAAAAAGCCTCTGCGCATGCGCATAGCATAGATCCAACGAATCGATGACTAAATTAATCGGCAACTATTTTTATAATCGATTTTAATCGATTAGTTGTTGCAGCCCTAATATATATATATATATATATATGTATATATATATATATATATATACATATATATATATACATACATATATACACACACACACATATATATATATATTTTTTTTTTATTTTTTTTTCATATAGTTGATGTAGATCAGGGGTGTCCAAAGTGCGGCCCGGGGGCCATTTGCAGCCCGCAGCTAATTGTTTACCGGCCCGCCACACATTCTGGAAATGCTGTTGCAAAAATTTTTAAAAACATTAAAAAAAGTGGAATGAGGTGAAATCTAACTAGAAAAGTTGCAATGTTGACACAAAACTGCCTTGCAGGCTTTTTTTTTTTTTCTTTTGTCTATCTTTATTTTTCTTTTTTTGCCATTGCTCAAAAAAAAATAAAAAAATCAATGATTAATAAGATAAGAATTATTGACCTATTCAAGGCTCCAATTATTTCACTTTAAAATGTTTTATGTGGAAAATATTGCATATATTGTGTGGTTGCCATACAAAAACATCAACATTTTATTTGACAAAAGAGCATAAAACAAACAAAATAATAGTTGAAACGTAAAATGGACAGATATATCTGAAGTTGATCTCATTACTTAAGTGTTGAAAGTAAAAAAAAACTAATTACAATTTATTACTTTCTGAGTGGGGCACCTTTTGTATCCTAAATATATTTAATGGGATTTTATTTATCTTTTCACTGTGATTACTCAAAAATAATAATGAATTAAAATCAATGGTGTCCTGCATTATTGATCTTTTTAAGGCTCTAATTACTTCACATCAAACATTGCTTTCTGAAGGTTTTAGGCAGTGGGGGAAATACTGCATATTTCACTTTTATTATAAAAAACTAAGTTGTCTTGACAGAAAAGGCATAAAACCTTTTTGTTTTTTTAAACTTTATATCAACCTGAAGTTGATATACTGTGGAGATTTACTGTAAGCGTTAAATAAATTTAAAAAATAATAATTTGACTTGTTTTTAACATTTTAATGACTTAGACCCTTTATGGTCCCCGAGAGCCCTAAAAGGTAAAAAACAAACAAAATCCATATATTTTGTTATGTTTTGAAAATGAAAAATATCAAAATGGCCCCCGCATGCTTTAATTTTTCCGTGTGCGGCCCTCAGTGGAAAAAGTTTGGACACCCCTGATGTAGATGATCACATCTGCTGTACAGATTGACTTTATTAAATGTTTGGTAACATTTCATGAAACAAAACCTAGTTTATTTGAAGTAATACAGACATTTATCACAGCTGTTTATTTTATGGAGGAATGTAGTTTATTATGGAGGTTAATTTGTCTTTATTACGAAAGCTTTTTTTCCCACACTAAATTTTTCGACATCAAATTATACTGACAATTTCATTGAAAAAAATTCAGTTAAAAAAAATAATAAATCAGTGTATAAAAATGTACTGCTTCAAAAAGCAAGACACACTTTCGGTAAATTAAGGCTAAAGCAATCGATCCTGTCCCAGAAGCAGCCAATGAGGTGTCAGGTTTGAAGTCATGTGACACGGGTTTTGCAAAACAGCATACTAAGTTTTATTAATTTCAGTGTAAAAAAAGTGTAAAAAAATTAAATAAAAATATAAAATAAATATATCAGGTTTGAGGTCACGTGACACGCGTCTTGCAAAACAGCATACTGATTTTTAATAATTTCAGTGTAAAAAAATTCTGTGTTAAAAAAATAAATAAATACATTCTAATTTGAAGTCACGTGACAGGAGTCTTACAAAAGAGCATACTGAATTGTCATAAATTCAGCGTAAAAAAATAAAAAAATTAATGTATAAAAATGTATTGCTTCAAAAAGCAAGACTCACTTTCGGCAAATTAAGGCTGAAGCAACGATTTTGTCCCAGAAGCAGCCAATGAGGTGTCAGGTTTGAAGTCACGTGACACGGGTCTTGCAAAACAGCACACTGAGTTTTATTAATTTCAGTGTAAAAAAATTGTGTAAAAATTTGTTTTTATTAAAAATTCTAGTTTGAAGTCACGTTACACGAGTCTTGCAAAACAGCATGCTGAATTTGTATAATTTCAGTGTAAAAAAAAATTCAGTGTTAAAATTTTTTATAAATAAATTATAATTTGAAGTCACGTGACACGAGTTTTGCAAAACAGCATAGTGAATTTTTATCATTTCAGTGTAAAAAAAATTGTGTACATTTTTTTTTTTTAAATTAGCTTTTGAGGTCATGTGACACACGTCTTGCAAAATAGCATACTAAATTTTTATAAATTCAGTGTAAAAAAAATAAATTCTAGTTTGAAGTCACGTGACACGGGTCTTGCAAAACAGAATACCGAGTTTTATTAATTTCAGTGTAAAAAAAATTGTGTAAACATTTTTTTATAAAAAATTCCATTTTGAAGTCATGTGACAGGAGTCTTGCAAAACAGCATTCTGAATTTTAATAATTTCAGTGTTAAAAAATTAAATAAATAAATTCCTAATTTGAAGTCACGTGACACGAGTCTTGCAAAACAGCATACTAAATTTTAATAAATTCAGTGTAAAAAAAGAAATAAATCAGTGAATGAAAATTCAGTGTATAAAAATTAACTGCTTCAAAAAGCAAGACTCACTTTCGGTAAATTAAGGCTGAAGCAATCGATCCAGTCCCAGAAGCAGCCAATGAGGTGTCAGGTTTGAAGTCACGTGACACGGGTCTTGCAAAACAGCATACTGGGTTTTATTGATTTCAGTGTAAAAAAAAAAAAATTACAAAAAAATTCTAGTTTGAAGTCACGTGACACGGGTCTTGCAAAACAGCATACTGAATTTTTATAATTTCAGTGTAAAAAAAATTCAGTGTTAAAAAAATTAATAAATAAATTCTAGTTTGAAGTCACGTGACACGAGTCTTGCAAAACAGCATACTGAATTTTTATAAATTCATTGTAAAAAAAAATAAAAATAAATCTGTATAAAAATTTCCTGCTTCAAAAAGCAAGACTCACTATCGGTAAATTAAGGCTGAAGCAATCGATCCTGTCCCAGAAGCAGCCAATGAGGTGTCAAGTTTGAAGTCACGTGACACGGGTCTTGCAAAACAGCATACTAAGTTTTATTAATTTCAGTGTAAAAAAAATGTAATAAATAAATCACGTTTGAGGTCACGTGACACGAGTCTTGCAAAACAGCATACAAAATGTGTATAAATTCTGTGTAAAAAAAAAAAAAAAAATCAGTGTATGAAAATTCAGTGTCGAAAAATTCACTGCTTCAAAAAGCAAGACTCACTTTCGGTAAATTAAGGCTGAAGAAATCGATCCTGTGGCAGAAGCAGCCAATGAGGTGTCAGGTTTGAAGTCACGTGACACGGGTCTTACAAAACAGCATATTAAGTTTTAAAAACACTGAATTTATTTCCAATTAAATTGTCAGCATAATTTGATGTAAAAAAATTCAGTTCGCAAAAATTTGTAGCTAGATAAATTCAGTGTGAAAAAAAGCTTTTGTAATAAAGACACACGTTAACCTCCATAGGTAATCATTAGAGATTAAATGCGTTAAAATATAATATCGGAAATTATCGGTATCTGTTTTTTTATTATCAGTATCGTTTTTGTTTTTTTTTGTTTGTTTTTTTATTAAATCCACATAAAAAACACAAGATACACTTACAATTAGTGCACCAACCCAAAAAACCTCCCTCCCCCATTTACACTCATTCACACAAAAGGGTTGTTTCTTTCTGTTATTAATATTCTGCTTCCTACATTATATATCAATATATATCAATACAGTCTGCAAGGGATACAGTCCGTAAGCACACATGATTGTGCGTGCTGCTGCTCCACTAATAATACTAACCTTTAACAGTTAATTTTACAAGTTTTCATTAATTACTAGTTTCTATGTAACTGTTTTTATATTGTTGTACTTTCTTTTTTATTCAAGAAAATGTTTTTAATTTATTTATCTTATTTTATTTGATACATTTTTTTAAAAAGTACCTTATCTTCACCATACCTGGTTGTCCAAATTAGGCATAATAATGTGTTAATTCCACGACTCTATATATCGGTTGATATCGGTATCGGTTGATATCGGTATCGGTAATTAAAGAGTTGGACAATATCGGAATATCGGATATCGGCAAAAAGCCATTATCGGACATCCCTACTTAAAATGTTGAAAATTTTATAAAAAGAGTCGTCATTTTACTCGACAAAAGTCACAATTTTATAAGAAAACTTAAAAATGTTGGCAATAGTATAATAATAATAATAATTGGAATTTTACTAAGCAAAATTATGACAAAAGTCATAATTCTACTCAAAAAATGTCGGTTTTACAAAAACAAAAACAAAAATGGCAATATTGTGATAAAAGTCAGAATTTTATATGACAAATGTCACCATTTCGCATTAAAAATGAATAATTTTACATTAAAAAGTCATAATTTTCACAAAAAAGTCATAATTTTACGAGTAAATATTGCAACATTACAGAAACAGAAAGAATATGAGAAATTGTTCCCAATTTTATAAGAAAAAAATTGACACTGTGAGAAAAAAACTGCTTTTAGTTCATTTATTTTTTGTTTGTAATTGGTTTTTAATCATTATTTACTTCAAGTTACTACAGTATGTCTCTTTATACATATTTATTTTTTTTTTTTTAAATTAATTTTGGCCAAAGGGGGCACATTTCAATTTCTTACACACACTTGTTATTACATATGTTGGCCAGAGGGGGAGCACTTCAAATTTTTACGCACACTTGTTATTTCATATGTTGACCAGAGGGGTAGCACTTTTAAAACGACACACAGTCAATTTGAAAAATCCCTCCTTTTTGGGACCATACCCTCATACGGACAAAAGTCATCATTTTACTAAAAAAATGTCAGTTTTACAAAACCAACAAAAAAAAAAGGCAATATTGTGCTAAAAGTCAGAATTTTATATGACAAATGTCACCATTTCGCATTAAAAAGAAATAATTTTCCAAAAAAGTCATAATTTTACAAGTACAGTAAATATTGCAATATTATTGTTTTACTTTCTTTTTTATTCAAGAAAATGTTTTTAATTTATTTATCTTATTTTATTTGATTCATTTTTTTAAAAAGTACCTTATCCTCACCATACCTGGTTGTCCAAATTAGGCATAATAATGTGTTAATTCCACGACTGCATATATCGGTTGATATCGGTATCGGTAATTAAAGAGTTGGACAATATCGGCATATCGGATATCGGCAAAAAGCCATTATCGGACATCCCTACTTAAAATGTTGAAAATTTTATAAAAAGAGTCGTCATTTTACTCGACAAAAGTCACAATTTTATAAGAAAACTTAAAAAATGTTGGCAATAGTATAATAATAATAATAATTGGAATTTTACTAAGCAAAATGATGACAAAAGTCATAATTCTACTCAAAAAATGTCGGTTTTACAAAAACAAAAACAAAAATGGCAATATTGTGATAAAAGTCAGAATTTTATATGACAAATGTCACCATTTCGCATTAAAAATGAATCATTTTACATTAAAAAGTCATAATTTTCACAAAAAAGTCATAATTTTACGAGTAAACATTGCAATATTACAGAAACAGAAAGAATATGAGAAATTGTTCCCAATTTTCTAAGAAAAAAATTGACACATTGTGAGAAAAAAACTGCTTTTAGTTCATTTATTTTTTGTTTGTAATTGGTTTTTAATCATTATTTACTTCAAGTTACTACAGTATGTCTCTATATACATATTTATTTTATTTTTTTTAAATTAATTTTGGCCAAAGGGGGCACATTTTAATTTCTTACACACACTTGTTATTACATATGTTGGCCAGAGGGGGAGCACTTCAAATTTTTACGCACACTTGTTATTTCATATGTTGACCAGAGGGGTAGCACTTTTAAAACGACACACAGTCAATTTGAAAAATCCCTCCTTTTTGGGACCATACCCTCATACGGACAAAAGTCATCATTTTACTAAAAAAAATGTCAGTTTTACAAAACCGACAAAAAAAAAATGGCAATATTGTGCTAAAAGTCAGAATTTTATATGACAAATGTCACCATTTCGCATTAAAAAGTAATAATTTTCCAAAAAAGTAATAATTTTACAAGTACAGTAAATATTGCAATATTATTGTTTTACTTTCTTTTTTATTCAAGAAAATGTTTTTAATTTATTTATCTTATTTTATTTGATTCATTTTTTTAAAAAGTACCTTATCCTCACCATACCTGGTTGTCCAAATTAGGCATAATAATGTGTTAATTCCACGACTGCATACATCGGTTGATATCGGTATCGGTAATTAAAGAGTTGGACAATATCGGCATATCGGATATCGGCAAAAAGCCATTATCGGACATGCCTAGTAATCATAGAACTGAATGGTGTGGTGTGGTGTGGCCATAACATTTAGCAGCAGAAGTCATCAAAAAGAGAAGAAAATTGAACATACCTGACTTTCAGACGAGGTGGTGGCAAGTTCGACAACACAACACAACACAACACGGCCCCTGAAACAACAACAACACAACTTTCAGTCAGGAGCGTACAAAGACAAAGACTTGTCCAATCTCAGGTGGCAAAAGTTTGTGGTTTACTTGCAGGAAGTTGGCGTTTCAAGCGCGCGGCGGTGCGAAACTTAAACTAACTTTTGACTGCGGGGGATAAATGGAAAAGACCATAATTGTGAGGGAAATTTCTATTTGTGGTGCGGGAATGTCCTACATTCTCCTTGGGTGGGGGTGGGAGGATTTCTCTTTTGGTCTCCAGGGGCCCCGAGATGTGTTGTTCTTGCTGAGGAAGCCTTTTGTTGCCGTAAATTGACAGTGTCAGTTTCCCACGTTGCCGCGTGTACTGTGGGGAAGCGCCGTACCAGCGCGTCACTCAATCTGACAGTTCTTGTTTTTTTATACGCTTTTTCAAAAGGAGAGAGGTGGGTGGGGGGGCCCTACCTTTTTTTTTTCCTCACTCTGAACTTGGGAGGCGAGGAAGGAATTAATACACCTACGTTTCCCTTTAGGACGCCAACACGCTTGGTGCTGCATGTTAATTACTGCTTGCATGGCATCCTGGCCTCCTGCGCACTTTTTAGCAAGTAGGAGGAGCACACCAGGACTTTTTCCTCAACTTTATTTCCAACACTTCTTAGGATACCAGACAATACAAAAAAAATAAAATAAAATACAAAGTACAGACGGTAGCAAGCGCGGCAATATTTATTGTTCGTATGTTTCCGGATAAATAAAAGCAATATCTAATATTTCCATGCTTAAAAGGTGAAAAACAACTTCCACATTTATTCATTTAATCAAAGAAAAAGGGGGAAACAATCCTTTTTATTATTTAATTTATTATGTCTATTTGTAAAAAAATATATATATAATAGTAAGTAAACCATTTTATACATATATATTCAATATTTTATCTTTTTGTTTATTTATTTTTTTAATTAATTGAACTGCTTTCATTTATTAAACATGTTCTGAGGTTATTTTTGGATGAAAAACACAAATCATTTGAAAAGGTTGTCATCAACCTGCAGCATTTTTTTTAACCTTAATTAAGTATTTTAGTAGTAGTAGTAAGAGTTACTAGTTAGAAGTAGTAATAATAATAATGTCTAGTTTCCATAAATTAGTGTTGTATTGCCCAAATTAATCTTACAGGATTTAACTGCTTAATTAATTAAATATATTTTTAATTGAATTAAAATTAAATATTTTGGTTTAATATTTAATTTTATATATTTGTAGTTGCATTCATTGTGCATTTTAATATTATTAGTATTAGCAGTGTTACTGTTTATTCTATAAATCTTTGGGTGGCAGTATTGTTATTGTTTATTCTTCAAATATTTTAGAAGTGGTTGTAGTAGCTTCTGATATTTTTTATTAAATATGTAGTTATATTAATGTCTTGTTTCCATAAATTAGTGTTTTATTGCCCAAATTAAGCTTACAGCATTTAACTGCTTAATTAATTAAATATATTTTTAATTGAATTAAAATTAAATATTTTGGTTCAATATTTAATTTTACATATTTGTAGTTGCATTCATTGTGCATTTTAATATTATTAGTATTAGCAGTGTTACTGTTTATTCTATAAATCTTTGGGTGGCAGTATTGTTATTGTTTATTCTTAAAATATTTTAGAAGTGGTTGTAGTAGCTTCTGATATTTTTTATTAAATATGTAGTTATATGAATGTCTTGTTTCCATAAATTAGTGTTTTATTGCCCAAATTAAGCTTACAGCATTTAACTGCTTAATTAATTAAATATATTTTTAATTGAATTAAAATTAAATATTTTGGTTTAATATTTAATTTTATATATTTGTAGTTGCATTCATTGTGTATTTTAATATTATTAGTATTAGCAGTGTTACTGTTTATTCTATAAATCTTTGGGTGGCAGTATTGTTATTGTTTATTCTTAAAATATTTTAGAAGTGGTTTTAGTATCTTCTGATATTTTTTATTAAATATGTAGTTATATTAATGTCTTGTTTCCATAAATTTGTGTTGCATTGCCCGAATTAAGCTTACAGCATTTAACTGCTTAATTAATTAAATATATTTTTAATTCAATTAAAATTAAATATTTAATTTTACATATTTGTAGTTGCATTCATTGTGTATTTTATTAATATTATTAGTATTAGTAGTGTTACTGTTTATTCTATAAATATTTGGGTAGCAGTATTAAATGTGTAGATATTAATATCTTGTTTCCATAAATTAGTGTTGTCCTGCCCAAAATTAGCAAACAGCATTTACCTGCTTCATTAATTAAATGTATTTTTTATTCAATTAAAATTAAATATTTTTTGGGTTAATATTTAATTTAAAATGTATATATTCATTGTGTATTTTATTAGCA
This sequence comes from Entelurus aequoreus, assembly GCF_033978785.1. NCBI lineage: Eukaryota > Metazoa > Chordata > Actinopteri > Syngnathiformes > Syngnathidae > Entelurus > Entelurus aequoreus. The sequence goes on along the minus strand of NC_084757.1, from coordinate 1,740,772 downwards.
GTATTAGTATTAGTAGTGTTACTGTTTATTCTGTACATTTTTGGGTAATAGTATTATTGTTTATTAAAATATTTTAGTAGGAGTAGTAGCATTTGTTATTTTTTAAGGATTAAATATGTTGTTATATTAATGTCTTGTTTCCATAAATTAGTGTTGTCTTGCCCAAAATTAGCTAACAGCATTTAACTGCTTCATTAATTAAATTGATTTTTTATTAAATAAAATTTATTAAATTAGTAGTAGTAGTAGTTATTAGTTAGAAGTAGTAGTTATTTTGTATTAAATACTTTAACATAATAATGTTTAGTTTCCATAAATTAGCGTTGTATTGCCCAAATTAAGCTTACAGCATTTAACTGCTTAATTAATTAAATATATTTTTAATTGAATTAAAATTAAATATTTATATATTATAAATATTATAGTCTTGAAGTGTTTTTATGAACTTGTCATTAGTCTTTTTAGCGTTTTTATGAACTTGTCATTAGCCTTTTAAGTGTTTTTATGAACTTGTCATTATTCTTTTAAAGTGTTTTTATGAACTTGTCGTTAGTCTTTTAAGTGTTTTTATGAACTTGTCATTAGTCTTTTAAGTGTTTTTATGAACTTGTCATTAATCTTTTAAGTGTTTTTATGAACTTGTCATTAATCTTTTAAGTGTTTTTATGAACTTGTCATTAGCCTTTTAAGTGTTTTTATGAACTTGTCATTAGTCTTTTAAGTACTTTTATGAACTTGTCATTAGCCTTTTAAATGTGTTTATGAACTTGTCATTAGCCTTTTAAGTGTGTTTATGAACTTGTCATTAGTCTTTTAAGTGTTTTTATGAACTTGTCATTAGCCTTTTAAGTGTTTTTATGAACTTGTCATTAGCCTTTTAAGTGTTTTTATGAACTTGTCATAAGCCTTTTAAGTGTTTTTATGAACTTGTCATTAGTCTTTTAAGAGTTTTTATGAACTTGTCATTAGTCTTTTAAATATTTTTCTGAACTTGTCATTAGCCTTTTAAGTATTTTATGAACTTTTTTTTAACAGTGTATGAATTCAGTGTCGAAAAATGAACTGCTTCAAAAAGTAAGACTCACTTTCGGTCCATTAAAGGCCTACTGAAAGCCACTACTACCGACCACGCAGTCTGATAGTTTATATATCAATGATGAAATCTTAACATTATAACACATGCCAATACGGCCGGGTTAACTTATAAAGTGACATTTTAAATTTGCCGCAAAACTTCCGGTTCGAAACGCCTCTGAGGATGACGTATGCGCGTGACGTAGCCCGGCGAACACGGGTATGCCTTCCACATTGAAGCCAATACGAAAAAGCTCTGTTTTCATTTCATAATTCCACAGTATTCTGGACATCTGTGTTCGTGAATCTGTTGCAATCATGTTCATTGCATTATGGAGAAAGAAGCTGAGCAAGCAAAGAAGAAAGTTGTCGGTGCGAAATGGACGTATTTTTCGAACGTAGTCAGCAACAACAGTACACAGCCGGCGCTTCTTTGTTTACATTCCCGGAAGATGCAGTCAAGATGGAAGAACTCGGATAACAGAGACTCTAACCAGGAGGACTTTTGACTTCGATACACAGACGCCTGTAGAGAACTGGGACAACACAGACTCTTACCAGGATTACTTTGATTTGGATGACAAAGACGCAGACGTGCTACTGTGAGTATGCAGCTTTGGCTTCTAAACATTTGATCGCTTGACCGTATGTGCGCAACTTTTTTTTGCGTATGTACGTAACTTTTTTAAAATATATAAGCTTTATGAACCTTGGGTTAGGTGAACGGTCTTTTGGGCTGAGTGATTGTGTGTGTTGATCAGGTGTTTGAATTGTATTGGCGTGTTCTATGGAGCTAGGAGCTAGCAGAGGAGCTAGGAGCTAGCATAACAAACACGCAGGTGTTTTTATGCAGGATTAATTTGTGGCATATTAAATATAAGCCTGGTTGTGTTGTGGCTAATAGAGTATATATATGTCTTGTGTTTATTTACTGTTGTAGTCATTCCCAGCTGAATATCAGGTCACCCCCGGCTCTCACAGCATCTTCCCTATCTGAATAGCTTCAACTCCCCACTAGTCCTTCACTTGCACTTTACTCATCCACAAATCTTTCATCCTCGCTCAAATTAATGGGGAAATTGTCGCTTTCTCGGTCCGAATCTCTCTCACTTCATGCGGCCATCATTGTAAACAATAGGGAACTTTGCGTATATGTTCAACTGACTACGTCACGCTACTTCCGGTAGGGGCAAGCCTTTTTTTTATCAGATACCAAAAGTTGCAATCTTTATCGTCGTTGTTCTATACTAAATCCTTTCAGCAAAAATATGGCAATATCGCGAAATGATCAAGTATGACACATAGAATAGATTTGCTATCCCCGTTTAAATGAAAAAAATTCATTTCAGTAGGCCTTTAAGGCTGAAGCAATCGATCCTGTCCCAGAAGCAGCCAATGAGGTGTCAAGTTTGAAGTCACGTGACAGGAGTCTTGCAAAACAGCATACTGAATTTTTATAATTTCAGTGTAAAAAAACTTCAGTGTTAAAAAAATAAATACATTCTAGTTTGAAGTCACGTGACATGAGTCTTGAAAACAGCAAACTAAATTTTAATAATTTCAGTGTAAAAAATTTTTTTTAAAATAAATAAAGTTTGAGGTCACGTGACACAAGTCTTGCAAAACAGCATACTGAATTGTATCTTCCGTTTATTTACAGTCATGATGTTGGCTTACATTCATATTAGCTTACATTTGTTTACATTTATGATGCCAGCTTAAGTATATTTACATTCATGAAGTTGCCTTGCATACTGTATATTTGCATTCATGTTAGCTTACGTTTATTTACAATTATGTAAGCTTATGTTTATTTACGTTCAGTGTGCTTTGTGTGATGTTCATTGTTTACACATGTTATCAATTTGCATACAGTCCTGCATAGTTTGTAAAACAATCACCACCAAAGTTGGTCTTATTGTTATTGTTATTATTATTATTATTATTATTATTATTATGCATTATTCTGTCGTTTGTTTACCTGCACTTTGGGTAAAACAATAAGTAACTAGATTTTGGTCAAATGAGTGAATTGTGTTGCGTTCGAGTGCTGCTGGGACAAAAATGAGGGTAATTGGCCTTAATGGCCTTCTTCTTTTTCTGCTATTTTTATGAGCAGGAATATAAAGGCGCGTTTGAGTCAGCACACATGACGTCTCCATGGAGACTTGGCGAGTGCTCTGCGGTGGACGGCCTGATTGGGTCCTAATGTGGGCAGCCTGAAAAGGTAGATGGGAGGAAGCCCATGAAAAATGTATACACACCTTGCGCCTGCAGGCCTGTATTTATAGACTTCCTATACGGCTAAGTATGTGCAGGTACAGCTCGGCGAGTGACACGCTAAAGAAAGCCCTGGACTGCAGGTAGAAAGTACTGGAAACATCCGGGCTCACTTGAGAGGTCGTGTTGCATAACGGACATCTAAAAAGTCTGTTCAAATATGTCAGCAAGGCCCGGATATTACATTTAACATTATTCACTGAGTGAGTATCTGTGGCGGTCCACATTTGTTTGTGGCCAAAAAACTAATATTGATGTTTGTTGCCAAAACGAGTGTCTTGTTGTTCCGTTTACCCTGTCACTGCATGTCTGCTCTTGGGCGAATGTACCAAATGTATCTGTGGCGGTCCAGATTTGTTTGTGGTGAAAAAACTGCTTTTTGCCAAAACGAGTGTATTACTGTTCCGTTTACCCTGTCTCTGCATGTCTGTTCTTGGGTGAATGTACCAAATGTATTTGTGGTGGTCCAGATTTGTTTGTGGCCAAAAAACTAATATTGATGTTTGTTGCCAAAACGAGTGTCTTGTTGTTCCGTTTACCCTGTCACTGCATGTCTGTTCTTGGGCACGTTGTACCAAATTTATCTGTGGCGGTCCAGATTTGTTTGTGGCGAAAAAACTAATATTGATGTTTGTTGCCAAAACGAGTGTCTTGCTGTTCCCCGTCCACCCTGTCACTGCATGTCTGCTCTTGGGTGAATGTACCAAATGTATCTGTGGCGGTCCAATTTGTTTGTGGCGAAAAAACTGTTTTTTTTTGCCAAAACGAGGGTATTGCTGTTTCGTTTAGCCTGTCACAACATGTCTGTTCTTGGGCACGTTGTACCAAATTTATCTGTGGCGGTCCAGATTTGTTTGTGGCGAAAAACCTAATATTGATGTTTGTTGCCGAAACGGGTGTCTTTTTATTCCGTCTACCCTGTCACTGCATGTCTGCTCTTGGGTGAATGCACCAAATTTATATGTGGCGGTCCAGATTTGTTTGTGGCAAAAAAACTAATGTTTTTTGCCAAAATGAGTGTATTACTGTTTTGTTTACCCTGTCACAGCATGTCTGTTCTTGGGCAGGTTGTACTAAATTTATCTGTGGCGGTCCAGATTTGTTTGTGGCGAAAAAACTAATATTGATGTTTGTTGCCAAAACGAGTGTCTTGTTGTTCCGTCTACCCTGTCACTGCATGTCTGCTCTTGGGTGAATGTACCAAATTTATATGTGGCGGTCCAGATTTGTTTGTGGCGAAAAAACTGTTTTTTGCCAAAACGAGTGTATTACTGTTTTGTTTACCCTGTCACAGCATGTCTGTTCTTGGGCACGTTGTACCAAATGTATCTGTGGCGGTTCAGATTTGTTTGTGGCCAAAAAACTAATATTGATGTTTGTTGCCAAAACGAGTGTCTTGTTGTTCCGTCTACCCTGTCTCTGCATGTCTGCTCTTGGGTGAATGTACCAAATTAATATGTGGCGGTCCAGATTTGTTTGTAGCAAAAAAACTAATGTTTTTTGCCAAAACGAGAGTATTACTGTTTTGTTTACCCTGTCACTGCATGTCTGTTCTTGGGTGAATGTACCAAATGTATCTGTGGCGGTCCAGATTTGTTTGTGGCAAAAAAACTAATGTTTTTTGCCAAAACGAGTGTATTACTGTTTTGTTTACCCTGTCACAGCATGTCTGTTTTTGGGCAGGTTGTACCAAATTTATCTGTGGCGGTCCAGATTTGTTTGTGGTCAAAAAACTAATATTGATGTTTGTTGCCAAAACAAGTGTCTTGTTGTTCCGTCTACCCTGTCTCTACATGTCTGCTCTTGGGCGAATGTACCAAATGTATCTGTGGTGGTCCAGATATGTTTGTGGCAAAATAAGTGTTTTTTGCCAAAACGAGGGTATTGCTGTTTCGTTTACCCTGTCACAACATGTCTGTTCTTCAGCAGGTTGTACCAAATGTATCTGTGGCGGTCCAGATTTGTTTGTGGCGAAAAAACTGTTTTTTGCCAAAACGAGTATATTACTGTTTTGTTTACCCTGTCACTGCATGTCTGTTCTTGGGCAGGTTGTACCAAATGTATCTGTGGCGGTCCAGATTTGTTTGTGGCCAAAAGACTAATATTGATGTTTGTTGCCAAAACAAGTGTCTTGTTGTTCCGTCTACCCTGTCACTGCATGTCTGCTCTTGGGTGAACGTATAAAAATGTTCCGTGGCGGTCCAGATATGTTTGTGGCGAAAAAACAAATATTGATTTTTGTTGCCGAAACAAGAGTCTTGCTGTTCCGTCTACCCTGTCACTGCATGTCTGTTCTTGGGCAGGTTGTATGACATTTATCTGTGGTGGTCCAGATTTGTTTGTGGCTAAAAAACAAACATTGATACTAGTTGCTAAAATGAGTGTCTGACCGATCCGTCTACCCTGTCACTGCATGTCTGTTCTTGGGCTAGTTGTACCCAATTTATCTGTGGCGGTCTAGATTTGTCGGTGGCGAAAATACAAATACTGTTGGTTGTTGCTAAAATAAGTGTCTTGTTGTTCCGTCTACCCTGTCACTGTATGTCTGCTCTTGGGTGAATGTACCAAATTTCTGTGGCGGTCCACATTGGTTTGTGGCGAAAAAACTAATGTTTGTTGCCGAAACAAGAGTCTTGCTTTTCCATCTACCCTGTCACTGCATGTCTGTTCTTGGGCAGGTTGTACTAAATTTATCTGTGGCGGTCCAAATTTATTTGTGGCGAAATAACAAATATTGATGTTTGTTGCCAAAATTAGTGTCTTGTTGTTTCGTCTACCCTGTCACTGCATGTCTGCTTTTGGGTGAATGGACCAAATGTATCTGTGGCGGTCCAGATTTGTTTGTGGCGAAAAAACTAATGTTTTTTGCCAAAACGAGTGTCTTGCTGTTCTGTCTACCCTGTCTCTGCATGTCTGCTCTTGGGTGAATGTACCAAATGTATCTGTGGCGGTCCAGATTTGTTTGTGGCGAAAAAACAAATGTTTTTTGCCAAAACAAGTGTCTTGCTGTTCTGTCTACCCTGTCTCTGCATGTCTGCTCTTGGGTGAATGTACCAAATGTATCTGTGGCGGTCCAGATTTGTTTGTGGCGAAAAAACTAATATTGATGTTTGTTGCGGAAACTAGAGTCTTGCTGTTCCGTCTACCCTGTCTCTGCATGTCTGTTCTTGGGCTAGTTGTACCCAATTTATCTGCGGCGGTCTAGATTTGTCTGTGGCGAAAATACAGATACTGTCGATTGTTGCTAAAACGAGTGTCTTTTTGTTCCGTCTACCCTGTCACTGCATGTCTGTTCTTGGGCAGGTTGTACCAAATGTATCTGTGGCGGTCTAGATTTGTTTGTGGCGAAACGAGCGCTCCCAACAAAGGAAAGTTACAAGAGGGTTGACTTGAATGTGTGGGACCTCAACACAAGTGACCTCCAACCTGACACTCGTGAGCCTGAGCTGTCAGAGGGTGTGGTAAAGGGGTGGCACGCACTCCATCCACAATGCAGGCTACCACACAATTGACTTTAATCCGCTAACGAAGCCTTTTGTGGGCCGAGCCACTAAGTGAGGACTAAAGGCGCCACGCGAGCAGAGAAGCTTTTCCTCCTGATGCTCCGAAACATGGCGGCTGTGTGCGAGGTCCCTCCACCTCTGTGAGGGCATTAAGTCTCAATCTTGCAGCATTAAAGCTCTTTACGTAAATACACACTCTCCATTTGGCTAAGCCCCGGCTTTCGCTTTTGTTTGGTTTCCGTGTCCTCTGTGGAATCCAACGCTGGTTCATCAAGAACCCAGCCGGCGTCAGACGGATGCGATTCGACCGACGCCAAAGTCAGTCACTTCTCAGCGCATCTATCGCCAATTTCACAAAGTACAGGAAGTTGAACTGGACAATTAAATCACATTTTCCTCTCAATATCAGCTTCCCATCGTCATAAAAATCTATTAAGTAGTTTGTGCACACCTTCGCTAGCAGCAGGTGTTGGCTTTCAAAACACCAATGGCGCACCAGTTTTAAAATCTCTGCAAAGTGTCCACAGTGTCTCATTACACCAGTTTTAAAATCTCTGCAAAGTGTCCACAGTGTCTCATTACACCAGTTTTAATATCTCTGCAAAGTGTCCACAGTGTCATTACACCAGTTTTAAAATCTCTGCAAAGTGTCCATAGTGTCTCATTACACCAGTTTTAAAATCTCTGCAAAGTGTCCATAGTTTCTCATTACACCAGTTTTAAAATATCTGCAAAGTGTCCATAGTGTCTCATTACACCAGTTTTAAAATCTCTGCAAAGTGTCCATAGTGTCTCATTACACCAGTTTTAAAATCTTTGCAAAGTGTCCATAGTGTCTCATTACACCAGTTTTAAAATCTCTGCAAAGTGTCTCATTACACCAGTTTTAAAATCTCTGCAAAGTGTCCATAGTGTCTCATTACACCAGTTTAAAATCTCTGCAAAGAGTCCATAGTGTCTCATTACACCAGTTTTAAAATATCTGCAAAGTGTCCACAGTGTCTCATTACACCAGTTTTAAAATATCTGCAAAGTGTCCACAGTGTCTCATTACACCAGTTATAAAATATCTGCAAAGTGTCCACAGTGTCTCATTACACCAGTTATAAAATATCTGCAAAGTGTCCACAGTGTCTCATTACACCAGTTTTAAAATCTCTGCAAAGTGTCCATTGTGTCTCATTACCCCGGTTTTAAAATCTCAGCAGTGTCCATAGTGTCTCATTACACCAGTTTTAAAATCTCTGCAAAGAGTCCATAGTGTCTCATTACACCAGTTTTAAAATCTCTGCAAAGTGTCCATAGTGTCTCATTACACCAGTTTTAAAATCTCTGCAAAGTGTCCATAGTGTCTCATTTCACCAGTTTTAAAATCTCTGCAAAAAAGTCCATAGTGTCTCATTACACCAGTTTTAAAATCTCTGCAAAGTGTCCATAGTGTCTCATTAGACCAGTTTTAAAATCTTTGCAGTGTCCACAGTGTCTCATTACACCAGTTTTAAAATCGCTGCAAAGTGTCCACAGTGTCTCATTACACCAGTATTAAAATATCTGCAAAGTGTCCATAGTGTCTCATTACACCAGTTTTAAAATCTCTGCAAAGTGTCCACAGTGTCTCATTACACCAGTATTAAAATATCTGCAAAGTGTCCATTGTGTCTCATTACCCCGGTTTTAAAATCTCAGCAGTGTCCATAGTGTCTCATTACACCAGTTTTAAAGTCTCTGCAAAGAGTCCATAGTGTCTCATTACACCAGTTTTCAAATCTCTGCAAAGTGTCCATAGTGTCTCATTACACCAGTTTTAAAATCTCTGCAAAGTGTCCATAGTGTCTCATTTCACCAGTTTTAAAATCTCTGCAAAAAAGTCCATAGTGTCTCATTACACCAGTTTTAAAATCTCTGCAAAGTGTCCATAGTGTCTCATTAGACCAGTTTTAAAATCTTTGCAGTGTCCACAGTGTCTCATTACACCAGTTTTAAAATCGCTGCAAAGTGTCCACAGTGTCTCATTACACCAGTATTAAAATATCTGCAAAGTGTCCACAGTGTCTCATTACACCAGTTTTAAAATATCTGCAAAGTGTCCACAGTTTCTCATTACACCAGTTGTAAAATATCTGCAAAGTGTCCACAGTGTCTCATTACACCAGTTTTAAAATCTCTGCAAAGTGTCCATTGTGTCTCATTACACCAGTTTTAAAATCTCAGCAAAGTGTCCATAGTGTCTCATTACACCAGTTTTAAAATCTCTGCAAAGTGTCCACAGTGTCTCATTGGAAGTGTGCTGCTATGGAAACGGGCATCAATGCGACCAAGAATTAGTTCCGGCAATGATAAAAATGATCAAAATAGGGTAATTACTGTACATATTAGATATTGTTATGAAGGTGTCTGTTACTACATTATATATATACTTGCAGTGTGTATATTGTACATATCACATATTGTTATGAAGGTGTCTGTTACTACATGATATATATATACTTGCAGTGTGTATATTGTACATATTACATATTGTTATGAAGGTGTCTGTTACTACATTATATATATATATATATTTGCAGTGTTTTTAAAAAACGGAGGGTTTTAAAGTTGTTTTAGAGACTTTGAAGGCTACAAGTGTGACTCAGTCGCATCTTCCAAGCGTTTTTTTAGCATTTTTACAGCCCTAAAAAATAAATAAAACACGTGTTCTTTTTTTGTTTATATAATGATTGTGAACGATAGGGTAAATTGTAGGAAAAAAAAATGAAATAAAAGTGCAGTTCCCCTTTAAATGAAGACCTGCAAGGATGCACTTCCCCAATCTATTTGTAATAAACCGCAGTTGTGCAATTAAAGGTTGAAAGAGTGAAAAGTTTCCTGAGGACGACGACGACTGATGGCGAGCGGAGACTTGTTATGCTGATAAATGTTTGTCCTATATCAAACAACAGCAGACGTAAGCGCTGGCTGATGTCTGGGCGGGCTGAGGCGAGGTCCCAGGTGTAAACACTGACACGCTCACAGCCCAGACAATGATTTGGGTCAGTGGGTAATTGCGTTCCGCGACCACGGGGGACTTGTTGGCAATTAATCCCGCCGCCGCCGCCGAGCCCGCTGAAATATGCAGACGTCCCGTTTGCCGGCGGCCTGATGAACGCAGCTCTTTCTAGGCGTGAAAGCTGTGACAAACGCTGACATGTTTGACTCAGCATGGCGTCTTATGACACCAGTGGAATGTTGCGGGACAGAAAAAGGGTCTCTATTTGACGCTCGCGCCATCCTAAGTCTTCCTGCTCAGTAGAAAAATCCTCTTTTTCCCCGACTAATCATTGAAACCTTCTAGCGTTTATAGAAAACACAAGTGCTGTGCAAAGTGAAAATCATGAGAACGTATGACGTATGCGCGGGACATAACCAGTGAAACAGAAGTATCGGTACACCATTGAATCCAATACAAAATAGCTCTGTTTTCATCTCATAATTCCACAGTATTCTGGACATCTGTGTTCGTGAATCTTTGGCAATTTGTTGAAGACTGCAAAGAAGAAAGTTGTAGGTGGGATCGGTGTTTTAGCGGCAGACTACAGCAACACAACCAGGAAGACTTTGACTCGGATAGCAGACGCGCTAGCCGACGCTAGCCACCGACCGCACGGATGATCGTGGTGAAGTCCTTCGTCCTTCCGTCGATCGCTGGAACGCAGGTGAGCACGGGTGTTGATGAGCAGATGAGGGCTGGCTGGCGTAGGTGGAGCGCTAATGTTTTTTATCATAGCTCTGTGAGGTCCCGTTACTAAGTTAGCTACAATGGCGTCGTTAGAAACAGCATTTTTAAGCTTCGCCAAGCTAGAAAGCATTAACCGTGTAGTTACATGTCCATGGTTTAATAGTATTGTTGATTTTCTGTCTATCCTTCCAGTCAGGGGTTTATGTATTTTGTTTCCATCTGCATTTGAGCCCGATGCTATCACGTTAGCTCCAATGGCGTCGTTAGCAACAGCATTTTTAAGCTTCGCCAGGCTGGAAAGCATTAACCGTGTATTTACATGTCCATGGTTTAATAGTATTGTTGATCTTCTGTCTATCCTTCCAGTCAGGGGTTTTATCATTTTGTTTCTATATGCAGTTAAGCACGATGCTATCACGTTAGCTCCGTAGCTAAAGTGTTTCGTCGATTTATTGTCGTGGAGATAAAAGTCACTGTGAATGTCCATTTCGCGTTCTCGACTCTCATTTTCAAAAGGATATAGTATCCGATGTGGTTTAAAATACAAATCTGTGATCCACAATAGAAAATGAGAGAGTGTAGAATCCAATGAGTCAGCTTGTACCTAAGTTACGGTCAGAGCGAAAAAAGATATGTATTTCTCTGCATTCTAGTCCGTCACTCTAACGTTCCTCATCCACAAATCTTTCATCCTCGCTCAAATTAAATGGGGTAATCGTCGCTTTTTTCCGAATCGCTCTAGCTGCATTGAAAACAATAGGAAAATATGAGGAGGCGATCAACTGACTACGTCACGCTACTTCCGGTAGGGGCAAGGCTTTTTTTTTTTTATCAGAGACCAAAAGTTATGAACTTTATCGTCGTCGTTCTATACTAAATCCTTTCAGCAAAAATATGGCAATATCGCGAAATGATCAAGTATGACACATAGATTGGATCTGCTATCCCCGTTTAAATAAAAAAAATTCATTTCAGTAGGCCTTTAAGATCGCTAACTTCACACCTTAAAGTCCAATTTTCTTGACTCGGGTGCTCTGATCCGTAATCGAGCACGGTACATTTTGGAGGTGGGACTATTGTAGGCTGACCATATTGTGAAATCCCAAAAAGAGGACGCATATACCGTACTTTTCGGACTATAAGTCACAGTGACTTCACCATAAAAGTGGGTGACATTGTTATCACCAGGAAAGATGAGGTCACCTACCTAGGTTCCATTCTAGAGGCTAACCTTTCCTGTCATAAAATGGCAACCAAGGTAATCAGAAAGGTCAACCAACGAGCGAGATTTCTCTACAGAATCTCCTCTCTGGTCAACAAAAGCACCTTGAGGATTCTGGCGGGAACTCTCGTTCAACCCTTTTTCGATTACGCATGCACCTCCTGGTACCCTAGCACCTCCAAAACCCTCAAATCTAAACTCCAAACATCTCAGAACAAGCTAGTCAGGTTACTTCTAGACCTCCACCCCAGATCCCACCTCACTCCTACCCACTTCTCTAACGTGGGCTGGCTCAAGGTGGAGGACAGAGTTAAACAACTTGCACTGAGCCTAGTCTATAAAATCCACTACACCTCCCTGATACCGAAGTACATGTCAAACTACTTCCTTAACGTAAATGACCGCCATAACCACAACACCAGGGGGAGCTCCACTAACCATGTTAAACCCAGATTCCGAACTAACAAAGGTCTTAACTAATTCTCTTTCTATGCCACATCAATGTGGAATGCGCTCCCAACAGGTGTAAAAGAAAGGGCATCTCTATCCTCCTTCAAAACCGCAATAAAAGTTCACCTCCAGGCAGTTACAACCCTAAACTAACACCCTCCCCGGATTGCTAATAATCAAATGTAAACAATCAAATGCAGATACTTTTTCTTATGCCTTCTGATCTCTCTCTCTCTCTCTCTCTCTATGTCCACTACTTGCT
>NC_084757.1:1655766-1723266 GCF_033978785.1 Entelurus aequoreus | reverse complement strand
TAAGCAGTTTTACATAAACAAACAGTTGCACATTCATAAATTGAAAATGTTGCAGACTGAAAGGGTTTAGGTCAGGCCTGGGCAATTATTTGACTCGGGGGGCCAGATTTAGATAAAAAAAAATATGTCTGGGGGCCGGTATATTTTTTTAGGAACACTAATACAAAACCTCATAATAATGATTGAAAGCTAAAAACGTTATGACAGACCGCCTTAAAAAATGGAATGGAATTTGACATTTTTTTACTGAATGAGACACCCAGAATGTACATGAAAATAAAGAATGTGGGATTTACAATATTAACTATGAAGGATAAAACACTGAATATTGACAACATATTTTACAATAACCGAAACACAACAAAACAGTGAAATATGAACGCAAAGGGTTCTGAGATATCTCATAGGGACCAAAGTAACTAATTAGATAATAATAGTAACTAATTAGATGACCATAGTAACTAATTCGATGACCATAGTAACTAGAATATCATGCAGATTCCAAGCATTGAAAGACTTAGTATAGTTGAAGACTTACGGTCATTAGAAAACATCACTGCACATCATAACAACTTTCCATCTTAAACATCTAAAACAATTATTTGGGAATGTCCGGCGGGCCAGATTGAAAAGTTCAACAGGCCTGCCCGGGCCTTAATTTGTCCAGGTCTGGTTTAGGCTGAAGTTGAACACTTATTGCGCATAACCCTATAAACAATGTCAAATACAAGATGAGCTTCCTAAAAACATGAAATTTCCTTTGCACAACATATTATAAATACACCTTGTACACAACATAAACACTGTTCAATTATGTACACAGTAAAGACATGTGCAATATCCCTGTACACGTGTTAAACCTTTGTACCAATGATATACTATATACAAACAATTATACTTCCATTATTTATATCCCACATTAGTTTGTAATTAACAATTTTCAACTAATGTTTGCACTCTGCCTACCTTCCCTGCATCCTGGGATTACCACCATTTATGGTCTGAAACAGTGGTATCCACAGTGCGGACATTTGCGGGCATTTTTTTTACCATATTTTTAAAAATACTATCAAAAAAAACATGAAAAGTGGAATAAAAGAGCAACGAGGTGAACTGTAACAAGAAAATGTTGCAACTAATACAAAAAATGTTGCCATGCAGACAGTTTTTTACTTCAGAACCGCCCGTCAATCTATCCATTTTCTACTGCTTGTCCTTCCCGGGGTCGCAGGAGAGATTGGAGCCTAAAAATTAGCGATTAATAATCTTCACTAAGACGTCACTTTCGTCACTTGATTGACATTCACAGCCTTCCTGTCGTTCATTAAGAAAAAATGACCGACAGGAAGGCCAGAAACACTTTATTTCAACAGACTCTCGCGCCGTACCTGCCGTCAAAACTCTAAAGACCGACCGCACAGTTCCCGTCTTCACAATAAAAGCCCTGCTTCATCCTGCCTGCGCTAACAAAATAAGAGTCTCAGAACGCTAGCAAGCTAAAATAGAATAGAATAGACTTTGTCATTATATTTGCATATAACGAGATTAAGGACTCCAAATTACGGTGCGGTAGTGGAAACAAATATGGGATAAAAATTAATTACACAAGAAGTAATAAAGATAAAAAATAAGAATTGAAATAGACTACTATCCAATAAAAATAATAAGCAATCCTGTACAATATACAGAACAAGACAAGAGTACCGGAGTAATAATAATAATAATAATAATAATAATAATAGATTTTATTTGTAAAAAGCACTTTACATTGAGTAAACAACCTCAAAGTGCTACAGTGTATTAAAAATAAAATTAAAATAAAAAGATAAAAAAATAAATAAAATAAAATAAAGATAAAAAAAAAAAAGAAAATAACAACTACAACAGCCAAATAGCTAAAACTAGTATGCATATATCTAAAAAAAAAAGGCTTTTTTAAAAAGAAGGGTTTTTAAGCCTTTTTTTTTTTTTTAAATCCACAGTCTGTGGTGCCTTCAGGTGGTCAGGGAGAGCGTTCCACAGACTGTGAGCGGCGGAGCAGAAAGCCCGGTCTCCCATTGTTCGTAGCTTTGTCCTCGGAGGTTGGAGTTAAATTTATAAGTTTGAGTTCAAGCTATGGAGTTTGCCGCCAATGTATTTCTTGCAAAGTGTAATAAAAGGAGTATGGAAGCTGGACAAATAAGATGGCAATACCACTTTCATGTGGTATTGGACAGAAAGGAGGACTTTTTTTTTCTCCTCCAATTGAAAATGTGGACGTTATCATCACTACTGTCTGATTCCAATCAATGCAAGTCATCACAATCATACCAACTTATATTCTTGTCTTCATGGAAGAAAATAATTGAACATGCTTGTATTATCATTAGGGCTGCAACTAACGATTAATTTGATAATCGATTAATCTGTCGATTATTACTTCGATTAATAATCGGATAAAAGAGACAAACTACATTTCTATTCTATCCAGTATTTTTTGGGGGAAAAAAACAGCATACTGGCACCATACTTATTTTGATTATTGTTTCTCAGCTGTTTGTAAATGTTGCAGTTTATAAAGGTTTATTTAAAAAAAATTAAAAAAAATTCAAATTAAAAAAAAGCCTCTGCGCATGCGCATAGCATAGATCCAACGAATCGATGACTAAATTAATCTGCAACTATTTTTATAATCGATTTTAATTGATTAGTTGTTGCAGCCCTGATTATCATTAAACACCTTTAACTTGTTAACCTCTCTTTCATAAATAAATCAATATAAATGATATATATGAACTAGGGATGTCCGATAATGGCTTTTTGCCGATATCCGATATTCCGATATTGTCCAACTCTTTAATTACTGATACCGATATCAACCGATACCGATATCAACCGATATATGCAGTCGTGGAATTAACACATTATTATGCCTAATTTGGACAACCAGGTATGGTGAAGATAAGGTACTTTTTTTAAAAATTAGTAAAATAAGATAAATAAATCAAAAACATTTTCTTGAATAAAAAAGAAAGTACAACAATATAAAAACAGTTACATAGAAACTAGTAATGAATGAAAATTAGTCAAATTAACTGTTAAAGGTTAGTACTATTAGTGGAGCAGCAGCACGCACAATCATGTGTGCTTACGGACTGTATCCCTTGCAGACTGTATTGATATATATTGATATATAATGTAGGAACCAGAATATTAATAAGAAACAACCCTTTTGTGTGAATGAGTGTAAATGGGGGAGGGAGGTTTTTTGGGTTGGTGCACTAATTGTAAGTGTATCTTGTGTTTTTTATGTTGATTTAATAAAAAAATAAAAATAAAATAAAAATTAAAAAAAACGATACCGATAATAAAAAAAAACGATACCGATAATTTCCGATATTACATTTTAACACATATATCGGCCGATAATATCGGCAGGCCGATATTATCGGACATCTCTAATATGAACGATCCCCTGCACTTGGTCCATTGAAAAGAAGCCGGGCAGCAGAAAAAGTGTTCATCACTACTGTCTGATTCCAATCAATTCAAGTCATCACAATCATACCAATTTGTATTCTTGTCTTCATGGAAGAAAATAATTGAACATGCTTGTATTATCATTAGGGCTGCAACTAACGATTAATTTGATAATCGATTAATCTGTCGATTATTACTTCGATTAATCGATTAATAATCGGATAACGGAGACAAACTACATTTCTATCCTATCCAGTATTTTTTGGAGAAAAAAACAGCTTACTGGCACCATACTTATTTTGATTATTGTTTTTTAGCTGTTTGTAAATGTTGCAGTTTATAAAGGTTTATTTTAAAAAAATAAAATTTTTTAAAAAAGCCTCTGCGCATGCGCATAGCATAGATCCAACGAATCGATGACTAAATTAATCTGCAACTATTTTTATAATCGATTTTAATCGATTAGTTGTTGCAGCCCTGATTATCATTAAACACCTTTAACTTGTTAACCTCTCTTTCATAAATAAATCAATATAAATGATATATATGAACTAGGGATGTCCGATAATGGCTTTTTGCCGATATCCGATATTCCGATATTGTCCAACTCTTTAATTACCGATACCGATATCAACCGATACCGATATCAACCGATATATGCAGTCGTGGAATTAACACATTAGTATGCCTAATTTGGACAACCAGGTATGGTGAAGATAAGGTACTTTTTAAAAAAATTAGTAAAATAAGATAAATAAATCAAAAACATTTTCTTGAATAAAAAAGAAAGTACAACAATATAAAAACAGTTACATAGAAAATAGTAATGAATGAAAATGAGTAAAATTAACTGTTAAAGGTTAGTACTATTAGTGGAGCAGCAGCACGCACAATCATGTGTGCTTACGGACTGTATCCCTTGCAGACTGTATTGATATATATTGATATATAATGTAGGAACCAGAATATTAATAAGAAACAACCCTTTTGTGTGAATGAGTGTAAATGGGGGAGGGAGGTTTTTGGGGTTGGTGCACTAATTGTAAGTGTATCTTGTGTTTTTTATGTTGATTTAATAAAAATAAAAATAAAAAAAATAAAAAAACGATACCGATAATTTCCGATATTACATTTTAACGCATATATCGGCCGGCCGATATTATCGGACATCTCTAATATGAACGATCCCCTGCACTTGGTCCATTGAAAAGTAGCCGGGCAGCAGAAACAAAACAAATGAAGACCACAGGTAAGCGCAACAAGTCAACATTCAAATGCGGGAAAGTCTGCCTTGGCTTTGGGAGGAAAAAAAAAAATATTTAAGCATCAGAGAGTCTGCGTTGTTTATTAAATCACTCAATCCAGCTCAGGGGGGGTAAATAGAGCAAATCCAAAAATCCTTAAAAAGTGCTTAAAGCCTGAGAGGAATAAATGGAAATACTGGTGGTGCTCCCACTATGGCAGACGCGTGTTTATAATCTCCAACGTGTGCTCCATAAAGTAAATATCTGTGCAGGCCAGGCATCACTTTAAGACAAATCAGGACTTGACGCACACAAACAGAAAAGCAATCAAATCCTGAAAGTGATTCTCGCCTAATGACTATGATAATCTCCACTTGAGCTGCGCTGTAATTGCTCCTGTTAATCGTGCATTAATTTGTTGACGACATTCTTTGGGACGACTTGCCAGCGTCTTGGAATCAAGGACGGCAAAAGCAGAGCGAGGCCGGATTACGTTTGTTGCAGCTGCTGATGTAAGACGGTCAGCAGAGAGCATCAAAACATTCTTCATCCTGTACTTGGGCAAATATCACATGAAATAAATACATCTGCTGCAGTATTGCATGTGAATACTGAGAGATGATGTCTATATGAGAAACAAGTTGATACCATGTAGACAGTCATTATTTAAACCAGGAGTGCCCACACTTTGTCTGCAGGCCAGCAACTTTTCTATTGACCAAGTGGAGGTGATCTACAGTACATACACATACATACATATATACACACACACACACTAATAATATATATATATATATATATATATATATATATATATATATATATATATATATATATATATATATATATATATATATATATATATATATATATATATATATATATATATATATATATATATATATATATATACACACACACATCTATATATACACATTTATATATATACTAAAACATACACATATATACATACAATATTATGTTAGATCCACTATGGACTGGACTCTCACACTATTATGTTAGATCCACTATGGACTGGACTCTCACACTATTATGTTAGATCCACTATGGACTGGACTCTCACTATTATGTTAGATCAGGGGTCTCAAACTCAATTTACCTGGGGGCCACTGGATGCAGAAACTGGGTGAGGCTGGGCCGCAAAAAAAGATTTCTTAAAAAAAATCTATCATGCACTTTTTAATGAATTCACCTTCTTTGAATGGCTTTCCCGCCGTAGCAACCATCTCACTCACCATGTAGCTAGCTTTGACTGCTGCATCGCTCTTTTCGCTTGCTTTCTTGACGAAATCTTGTTGCCTCAGTAGACTGGTTTTAAAATTTGCAACCCGGTTCACTCTCTCATCTCCCTGGTATTTTGCATACTCCTCAGCATGTCTAGTTGTATAATGATGTTTCAAATTGTATTCCTTGTGCATCGCAACTTTCTCTGTATCAACTACAGAAAAGAGCCATAAGGATTATTCATAAAGTAGATTACTTAGAACACACTAACATATTATTTATTAATTCCGGTTTATTGAAATTACAGGAGCTAGTAAAGTTACAGACGTTATGTGTCATGTTTAAGGCTAAAAGTAAAACATTACCAGCAAATTTACAAAAAATGTTTGTCATCACTTCTGAGAATGAAGAGCATAGAAGAAAAGGTAATTTCCAACATCAGTATTCAAGGACAACTTTAAAACAAATGTGCATATCAGTGGTGGGGGTTAAACTATGGAATTCTCTTTACAATGAGATAAAAGATTGTAAAAATATATAAAGACAGAACAATAAGATCATATGGACAGCCATAAGTGTTTACATTTTGCTTTATATTTATTATTTTACTTATTTTTTGCCTGGTTTTGTATTTGTTTTGTATCATCCTGTGAGGTGTATATTACTTTTGTTTTTTTTGTTCGGTTTGTACATCATGAAGTCTTGCACTTCTTGTGTTTTTTTGTGTGTTTTTTTGTTTGTTTTCGTTATATTTGGATGTATTTGTTGGTTTATATGATATCATTAAGTAAGACTACGTATTATGTTGAAGGGGGCAGAAAAACATATGATTTTTCTTCATCCTGCTCCTTCTCAGGCATTGGTGTGTAAATGTATAATTGAATAATTGAATAATTGTGGTTTAATTGTCTATCGATCAAAGATGCACATCAATGAATGAGATAAATAAAAATTAAATGAAATGAAAGACACGTTGGGGTGCCCCTATGCTCAACAAAGAAATATTGCATCAAAAATCGTCTCTGTCTGAAGCCAACGGGAGGGGAAGGAGGGGGGCTCGCCGTGGAGTTTACAGTTACGGTAGCACAATTAGCCCCGAACGGGCTAACATCACCACTAACGTGTTACACGTCTGATTCGCCCAGCGACTCTCTGTCGGAGTATCAGCGCTGGGGTCCAGTGCACCACACTTTTGTATTGTCGCTCAGTCCTTCGGCGGAGTGCTCGTCTTCCCCGCCCGGACTGTTTACAACGGGGGCGGGAGCGAGCAGGCGGGCGAGCGAGGGAGGCAGGGAGGGAGGGAGGAAGAGCGTGAACGGGTGTCGTGGAAAAGCGGCAAAATGTTTCTCTGCTTGCATCACGCAAGTGACGTCAATGCATACTTGCCAACCTTGAGACCTCCGAATTTGGGAGATAGGGGGGGGGTTGAGGTGTATGTGGGGGGGTTGAGGTGGGCGGGGTTGGGAGGAGACGGGGTTGGGGGTAGGGGGTGTTTTTGTAGCCCGGAAGAGTTAGGGCTGCAAAGGATTCTGGGTATTTGTCCTGTTGTGTTTATGTTGTGTTTAGGTGCGGATGTTCTCCCGAAATGTGTTTGTCATTCTTGTTTGGTGTGGGTTCACAGTGTAGCGCATATTTGTAACAGTGTTAAAAAATAAAATATGACCACCCTCAGTGTGACATGTATGGCTGTTCCTCAAGTATGTCTTGCAATAACTTGCGTGTGTCTCTAGAAGCCTCATACTACATGTGTCTGGGCTGGCACGCTGTTTGTATGGAGAAAAAGATGATGCGTTGACAGTTTCTGGAGGACACTTAAGGCAGTGCCATCAAGGCAGTGCCATCAAGGCACGCCCTCGCCACACCGTGTTAGGTAGATTCCTTCAGCTCCGCACACAACGCTGTCAAGCGCCATTCATTTAAAACTCGCGGGCCGCACTAACATTTAACTTTCATATTAAGGTGGGGGCCGCAAAATAACGTCTCGCGGGCCGCAATTGGCCCGCGGGCCGCGTGTTTGAGACCTCTGTGTTAGATCCACTATGGACTGGACTCTCACATTATTGTGTTATATCCACTATGGACTGGATTCTCACAATATTATGTTAGATCCACTATGGACTGGACTCTCACTATTATGTTAGATCCACTATGGACTGGACTCTCACACTATTATGTTAGTTCCACTATGGACTGAACTCACAATATTATGCTAGATCCACTATGGACTGGACTCTCACTATTATGTTAGATCCACTATGGACTGGACTCTCACTATTATGTTAGATCCACTATGGACTGGACTCTCACAATATTATGTTAGATCCACTATGGACTGGACTCTCAAAATATTATGTTAGATCCACTATGGACTGGACCCTCACACTATTATGTTAGATCCACTATGGACTGGACTCTCACACTATCATGCTAGATCCACTATGGACTGGACTCTCACAATATTATGCTAGATCCACTATGGACTGGACTCTCACTGTTAGGTTAGATCCACTACGGACTGGACTCTCAAAATATTATGCTAGATCCACTATGGACTGGACTCTCACTATTATGTTAGATCCACTATGGACTGGACTCTCACAATATTATGTTAGATCCACTATGGACTGGACTCTCACACTATTATGTTAGATCCACTATGGACTGAACTCTCACATTATTATGTTAGATCCACTATGGACTGAACTCTCACACTATTATGTTAGATCCACTAAGGACTGGACTCACACAATATTATGTTAGATCCACTATGGACTGGACTCACACAATATTATGTTAGATCCACTATGGACTGGACTCACACAATATTATATTAGATCCACTACGGACTGGACTCTCACACTATTATGTTAGATCCACTATGGACTGGACTCTCACACTATTATGTTAGATCCACTATGGACTGGACTCTCACACTATTATGTTAGATCCACTAAGGACTGGACTCTCACTATTATGTTAGATCCACTAAGGACTGGACTCTCACTATTATGTTAGATCCACTATGGACTGGACTCTCACACTATTATGTTAGATCCACTATGGACTGGACCCTCACACTATTATGTTAGATCCACTATGGACTGGACTCTCACACTATCATGCTAGATCCACTATGGACTGGACTCTCACAATATTATGCTAGATCCACTATGGACTGGACTCTCACTGTTAGGTTAGATCCACTACGGACTGGACTCTCAAAATATTATGCTAGATCCACTATGGACTGGACTCTCACTATTATGTTAGATCCACTATGGACTGGACTCTCACAATATTATGTTAGATCCACTATGGACTGGACTCTCACACTATTATGTTAGATCCACTATGGACTGAACTCTCACATTATTATGTTAGATCCACTATGGACTGAACTCTCACACTATTATGTTAGATCCACTAAGGACTGGACTCACACAATATTATGTTAGATCCACTATGGACTGGACTCACACAATATTATGTTAGATCCACTATGGACTGGACTCACACAATATTATATTAGATCCACTACGGACTGGACTCTCACACTATTATGTTAGATCCACTATGGACTGGACTCTCACACTATTATGTTAGATCCACTATGGACTGGACTCTCACACTATTATGTTAGATCCACTAAGGACTGGACTCTCACTATTATGTTAGATCCACTAAGGACTGGACTCTCACTATTATGTTAGATCCACTATGGACTGGACTCTCACACTATTATGCTAGATCCACTATGGACTAGACTCTCACACTATTATGTTAGATCCACTATGGACTGGACTCTCACACTATTATGTTAGATCCACTATGGACTGGACTCTCACTATTATGTTAGATCCACTATGGACTGGACTCTCACAATATTATGTTAGATCCACTATGGACTGGACTCTCACTATTATGTTAGATCCACTATGGACTGGACTCTCACATTATTGTGTTATATCCACTATGGACTGGATTCTCACAATATTATGTTAGATCCACTATGGACTGGACTCTCACAATATTATGTTAGATCCACTATGGACTGGACTCACACTATTATGCTAAATCCACTATGGACTGGACTCACACACTATTATGTTAGATCCACTATGGACTACACTCTCACACTATTATGTTAGATCCACTATGGACTGGACTCTAGTCATCTGCGGTCTCCTCCAAGGTTTCTCATTGTCATCCCATTGGGTTGAGTTTTTCCTTGCCCTGATGTGGGATCTAGCCGAGGATGTTGTTGTGGCTTGTGCAGCCCTTTGAGACACTCGTGATTTAGGGCTAAATAAGTAAACATTGCTTGATATGACACCAGGGGACTGTCTTCAAAGGTAGAAGATAACTCCGTCTTGGCATCAATCAAAGAAGATACAGTAAGCAGCATCAGGTGGAGCCCTTGAAGCACTCCCCCCCCCCCCCCCCCCCCACCCCAAATATTTCAAGTAGGAGTTGAATGAAAGGGAGAGCTCTTAAAGGTACAGTAACCACCGTAGGTGGGAGTGGATGTGAATGCCTCAGCGAGGAGCCTCTGCCAAACTCAATTCCTCAACTTCACAACAGACCGGAAGAACGGCAACTTTTGAACCAACTGTATTGCAAATGTTCCCACCAACGTTCCCTAGAGTCACATCCCACCATTGGAGGTAAAAGTGAGGAGTAGAAGCTTAAGAAGGATACTCACAGTTCCTCTGGAGACCAGGCGCAGGAAAGCTAATGGCAGTCACTAGGACAAGTTGAGATCTTTGCGCCGCGAGAAATGACTCACATCCCTTCTCCCAACCACTGTCAAGCATCATGAGGAGGTAAACATTTCCAAATATGGAGAAAGTATGAAGTCAGCATGGAGAGCAACATCACTCTGGCTTGCCTTTCGCTGGGAACGTCAGCGTGACTCGGCCCAGCCAGTTCTGCGGTGCGCGACTTTCAACTGGCAATACTCACAACAATAGTGACCAAGTGTCACGTTGGGAAGGTTTTTGTTGAATCAAACTGGCGGGGCCAGGTTGAAACACATAAATAGAAAAAGATGGTCCATTTACTCGCAGCGGCTGTTGTGTCTCCCTTCACTCACACACACGTTCTTGTATTTGTTACCTTCTTGAGACCTGAGAAAAATGCCTACCTCTTTAGGACGAGCCTTTCTAGATATATAAAGATGTGTATTTACAACACTAATAATATATACATGCTATGCACATACAAAAAAAGCTTGTTGTGAAAAATGAGTTGGAATTTCACAAGAAAAAGGTCACAATTTCATTAAAAAAACTTTTTGGCAGTTTTATAATAAAAGTTGTCATTTTACTCAACGCAAGTCAAAAATTTTACAAGAAAAACTGAAAATTTGTGTAATATGATAAAAGCTGGAATTTTCTCAACAGTCACAATTTTACAAGAATAGCTTATACTTTGGCAATTTTATGAAAAGAGTCCTGATTTTACTCGAAACTAAACGTATTAAACTTATCAAACTTTAACATTTGGGCAATATTATAATATTAATCTGAATTTTACTTGGCAAAATTATGACATGTAAAAGCTGGAATTTTATTCAATAACAGTCGCATTTTTACAAGAAAATCTTAAAATGTTGGCAATTTTATGAAAAGAGTCCTAATTTTACTCGACAAAAGTCACAGTTTTAAAAGAAAACTAACATTTCGGCAATATTATAATATTAATCGGAATTTTACTTGGCAAAATTATGACAAGTCATCATTTTACTCAAAAAATGCCTACCTCTTTAGGACCACCCTTTCTGGATATATAAAGATGTGTATTTACAACATTAATAATATATACATACTATGCAAATATAAAAAAGCTTGTTGTGAAAAATGGGTTGGAATTTCACAAGAAAAAGGTCACAATTTCACAAGCAAAACTTAGAATTGTGGCAGTATTATAATAAAATCGTCATTTTACTCAACGAAAGTCAAAATTTTACGAGAAAAACTAAACATTTGTGCAATATTATGATAAAAGCTGGAATTTTACTCAATAACAGTCGCATTTTTACAAGAAAATCTTAAAATGTTGGCAATTTTATGAAAAGAGTCGTAATTTTACTCGACAAAAGTCACAGTTTTAAAAGAAAACTTTAACATTTGGGCAATATTATAATATTAATTGGAATTTTACTTGGCAAAATTATGACAAGTCATCATTTTACTCAAAAAATTCCTACCTCTTTAGGACCAGCCTTTCTGGATATATAAAGATGTGTATTTACAACATTAATAATATATACATACTATGCAAATATAAAAAAGCTTGTTGTGAAAAATGAGTTGGAATTTCACAAGAAAAAGGTCAGAATTTCACAAGAAAAAGGTCACAATTTCACAGGAAAAACTTAGAATTGTGGCAGTGTTATAATAAAAGTTGTCATTTTACTCAACGCAAGTCAAAATTTTAACAAGGAAAACTGAATATTTGTGCAATGTTATGATAAAAGCTGGAATTTTACTCAATAACTGTCGCAATTTTACAAGAAAAGCTTAAAATGTTGGCAATTTTAGGAAAAGAGTCCTAATTTTACTCGACAAAAGTCCCAGTTTTATGAGAAAACTTAAAAATTTGGGCGATATTATAATATTCATCGGAATTTTACTTGGCAAAATGATGACAAGTCATTGTTTTACTCAAAAAATGCCTACCTCTTTAGGAGCACCCTTTCTGGATATATAAAGATGTGTATTTAAAAAATTAATAATATATACATACTATGCAAATATAAAAAAGCTTGTTGTGAAAAATGAGTTGGAATTTCACAAGAAAAAGGTCGGAATTTCACAGGAAAAACTTAGAATTGTGGCAGTGTTATAATAAAAGTTGTCATTTTACTCAACGCAAGTCAAAATTTTAACAAGGAAATCTGAATATTTGTGCAATGTTATGATAAAAGCTGGAATTTTACTCAATAACTGTCGCAATTTTACAAGAAAAGCTTAAAATGTTGGCAATTTTAGGAAAAGAGTCCTAATTTTACTCAACAAAAGTCACAGTTTTATGAGAAAACTTAAAAATTTGGGCGATATAATATTCTTTGGAATTTTACTTGGCAAAATGATGACAAGTCATTATTTTACTCAAAAAATGCCTCCCTCTTTAGGACCACCCTTTCTAGATATATAAAGATGTGTATTTACAACATTAATAATATATACATACTATGCAAATATAAAAAAGCTTGTTGTGAAAAATGAGTTGGAATTTCCTAAGAAAAAGGTCACTATTTCATAAGAAAAACTTTTTGGCAGTATTATAATAAAAGTCGTCATTTTACTCAACGCAAGTCAAAATTTTAACAAGGAAAACTGAACATTTGTGCAATATTATGATAAAAGCTGGAATTTTACTCAACAGTCGCAATTTTACAAGGATAGCTTATACTTTGGCAATATTATGAAAAGAGTCCTGATTTTACTCGAAACTAAACTTATTAAACTTATGCAACTTTAACATTTGGGCAATATTATAATATTAATCTGAATTTTACTTGGCAAAATTATGACAAGTCATAATTTTACTCAAAAATTGCCTACCTCTTTA
Organism: Entelurus aequoreus; assembly: GCF_033978785.1. Lineage (NCBI taxonomy): Eukaryota > Metazoa > Chordata > Actinopteri > Syngnathiformes > Syngnathidae > Entelurus > Entelurus aequoreus. Next base: position 1,709,743 of record NC_084757.1, on the reverse strand, counting down.
GGACCAGCCTTTCTGGATATATAAAGATGTGTATTTACAACATTCAGGGGTGGCATGGCGTAGTGGGTAGAGCACCCGTGTCAGAAACCCGAGGGTTGCAGGTTCGCTCCCCGCCTCTTACCATGCCGTTGTGTCCTTGGGCAGGACACTTCACCCTTGCCCCCGGTGCCACTCACACCGGTGAATGAATGTTGAATGAATGATAGGTGGTGGTCGGAGGGGCCGTAGGCGCAAATTGGCAGCCACGCTTCCGTCAGTCTACCCCAGGGCAGCTGTGGCTACGAAAGTAGCTTACCACCACCAGGTGTGAATAAATGATGGGTTTTTAACATGTAAAGCGACTTTGGGTACTTAGAAAAGCGCTATATAAATCCCAGGTATTATTATTATTATTATTAATAATATATACATACTATGCAAATATAAAAAAGCTTGTTGTGAAAAATGAGTTGGAATTTCACAAGAAAAAGGTCACAATTTCACAAGAAAAACTTAGAATTGTGGCAGTATTATAATAAAAGTCGTCATTTTACTCAACGCAAGTCAAATTTTACGAGAAAAACTAAACATTTGTGCAATATTATGATAAAAGCTGGAATTTTACTCAATAACAGTCGCATTTTTACAAGAAAATCTTAAAATGTTGGCAATTTTATGAAAAGAGTCCTAATTTTACTCGACAAAAGTCACAGTTTTAAAAGAAAACTTTAACATTTGGGCAATATTATAATATTAATCTGAATTTTACTTGGCAAAATTATGACAAGTCATCATTTTACTCAAAAAATGCCTACCTCTTTAGGACCAGCCTTTCTAGATATATAAAGATGTGTATTTACAACATTAATAATATATACATACTATGCAAATATAAAAAAGCTTGTTGTGAAAAATGAGTTGGAATTTCACAAGAAAAACTTAGAATTGTGGCAGTATTATAATAAAAGTCGTCATTTTACTCAACGCAAGTCAAATTTTACGAGAAAAACTAAACATTTGTGCAATATTATGATAAAAGCTGGAATTTTACTCAATAACAGTCGCATTTTTACAAGAATATCTTAAAATGTTGGCAATTTTATGAAAAGAGTCGTAATTTTACTCGACAAAAGTCACAGTTTTAAAAGAAAACTTTAACATTTGGGCAATATTATAATATTAATCTGAATTTTACTTGGCAAAATTATGACAAGTCATCATTTTACTCAAAAAATGCCTACCTCTTTAGGACCAGCCTTTCTAGATATATAAAGATGTGTATTTACAACATTAATAATATATACATACTATGCAAATATAAAAAAGCTTGTTGTGAAAAATGAGTTGGAATTTCACAAGAAAAACTTAGAATTGTGGCAGTATTATAATAAAAGTCGTCATTTTACTCAACGCAAGTCAAATTTTACGAGAAAAACTAAACATTTGTGCAATATTATGATAAAAGCTGGAATTTTACTCAATAACAGTCGCATTTTTACAAGAATATCTTAAAATGTTGGCAATTTTATGAAAAGAGTCGTAATTTTACTCGACAAAAGTCACAGTTTTAAAAGAAAACTAACATTTCGGCAATATTATAATATTAATCGGAATTTTACTTGGCAAAATTATGACAAGTCATCATTTTACTCAAAAAATGCCTCCCTCTTTAGGACCAGCCTTTCTAGATAAATAAAGATGTGTATTTACAACATTAATAATATATACATACTATGCAAATATAAAAAAGCTTGTTGTGAAAAATGAGTCGGAATTTCACAAGAAAAAGGGTCACAATTTCACAAGAAAAACTTAGAATTGTGGCAGTACTACAACAAAAGTCGTCATTTTACTCAACTCAAGTCAAAATTTTACGAGAAAAACTGAACATTTGTGCAATATTATGATAAAAGTTGGAATTTTACCCAATAACAGTCGCAATTTTACAAGAATAGCTTAAAATTTTGGCAATTTTATGAAAAGAGTCCTGATTTTACTCGAAACTAAACGTATTAAACTTATTAAACTAACATTTGAGCAATATTATAATATTAATCGGAATTTTACTTGGCAAAATTATGACAAGTCATCATTTTACTCAAAAAATGCCTCCCTCTTTAGGACCAGCCTTTCTAGATATACATATAAAGATGTGTATTTGCAGCATTAATAATATATACATACTATGCACATACAAAAAAAGCTAGTTGTGAAAAATGAGTTGGAATTTCACAAGAAAAAGCTCACAATTTTATAAAAAAAACTTTTTGGCAGTTTTATAATAAAAATTGTCATTTTACCCAACGCAAGTCAAAATGTTAACAAGGAAAACTGAACATTTGTGCAATATTATGATAAAAGCTGGAATTTTACTCAATAACAGTCGCAATTTGACAAAAATAGCTTAAAATGTTGGCAATTTTAGGAAAAGAGTCCTAATTTTACTCGACAAAAGTCACAGTTTTAAAAGAAAACTTTAAAATTTGGGCAATATTATAATACTCATCTGAATTTTACTTGGCAAAATTATGACAAGTCATCATTTTATTTAAAAAATGCCTCCCTCTTTAGGACCACCCTTTCTAGATATATAAAATTGTGTATTTACAACATTAATAATATATACATACTATGCAAATATAAAAAAGCTTGTTGTGAAAAATGAGTTGGAATTTCACAACAAAAAGGTCACAATTTCACAAGAAAAACTTAGAATTGTGGCAGTATTATAATAAAAGTCGTCATTTTACTCAACGCAAGTCAAAATTTTACGAGAAAAACTAAACATTTGTGCAATATTATGATAAAAGCTGGAATTTTATTCAATAACAGTCGCATTTTTACAAGAAAATGTTAAAATGTTGGCAATTTTATGAAAAGAGTCCTAATTTTACTCGACAAAAGTCACAGTTTTAAAAGAAAACTTTAACATTTGGGCAATATTATAATATTAATTGGAATTTTACTTGGCAAAATTATGACAAGTCATCATTTTACTCAAAAAATGCCTACCTCTTTAGGACCACCCTTTCTGGATATATAAAGATGTGTATTTACAACATTAATAATATATACATACTATGCAAATATAAAAAAGCTTGTTGTGAAAAATGAGTTGGAATTTCACAAGAAAAAGGTCACAATTTCACAGGAAAAACTTAGAATTGTGGCAGTGTTATAATAAAAGTTGTCATTTTACTCAACGCAAGTCAAAATTTTAACAAGGAAAACTGAATTATTTGTGCAATATTATGATAAAAGCTGGAATTTTACTCAATAACTGTCGCAATTTTACAAGAAAAGCTTAAAATGTTGGCAATTTTATGAAAAGAGTCCTTATTTTACTCGACAAAAGTCACAGTTTTATGAGAAAACTTAAAAATTTGGGCAATATTATAATATTCATCGAAATTTTACTTGGCAAAATGATGACAAGTCATCATTTTACTCAAAAAAGGCCTACCTCTTTAGGACCAGCCTTCCTAGATATATAAAGATGTGCATTTACAACATTAATAATATATACATACTATGCAAATATAAAAAAGCTTGTTGTGAAAAATGAGTTGGAATTTCACAAGAAAAAGGTCACAATTTCACAAGAAAAACTTAGAATTGTGGCAGTATTATAATAAAAGTCGTCATTTTACTCAACGAAAGTCAAAATTTTACGAGAAGAACTGAACATTTGTGCAATATTATGATAAAAGCTGGAATTTTATTCAATAACAGTCGCAATTTTACAAGAATAGCTTAAAATGTTGGCAATTTTATAAAAAGAGTCCTGATTTTACTCGAAACTAAACTTATTAAACTTACTAAACTTTAACATTTGGGCAATATTATATTATTAATCGGAATTTTACTTGGCAAAATTATGACAAGTCATCATTTTACTCAAAAAATGCCTACCTCTTTAGGACCAGGCTTTCTGGATATATAAAGATGTGTATTTACAACATTAATAATATATACATAATATGCAAATATAAAAAAGTTTGTTGTGAAAAATTAGTTGGAATTTCACAAGAAAAAGGTCACAATTTCACAAGCAAAACTTAGAATTTTGGCAGTATTATAATAAAAGTCGTCATTTTACTCAACGAAAGTCAAAATTTTACAAGAGAAACTGCACATTTGTGCAATATTATGATAAAAGTTGGTATTTTACCCTAACCCATTGTGAGAAAAAGACTGCTTTTAGTAAAAAAAAAAATTGTATTTAGTTTTGTTTAATTGGTTTTTAATCTTCATTATTTACTTCAAGTTATTACAGTATGTCTCTATATACATATTTATTTATCTTTTTAAATTAATTTTAGCCAAAGGGGGTGCATTTCAATTCCTTACACACACTTGTTATTTCATATGTTGACCAGAGGGGGAGCATTTTTAAAAGCGACACACAGTCAGTTAGAAAAATCCCTCCTTTATGGGACCACCCTCATTTTGATAGATGTCACCACAAATGAGACATTGTCTATTAGATGCTATGTTATTGATTTATGTCATCACTTGTTCACACCTCCTCATATGGAAGATACTTGTCCTTCTTTATGTCTCAAGAAGGGTAGAAATACAAGAACACACACACACACACTCTTGTATTTGTTACCTTTTTGAGACCTGAGAAAAATGCCTCTCTTTAGGACCAGCCTTTCTAGATATATAAAGATGTGTATTTACAACATTAATAATATATACATACTATGCAAATATAAAAAAGCTTGTTGTGAAAAATGAGTTGGAATTTTACAAGAAAAACGTTAAATTTTGGCAGGATTATAATAAGACGTAATTTTACTCAATGCAAGTCAAAATTTTACAAAAGAAACTGAACATTTGTGCAATATTATGATAAAAGTTGTTATTTTACTCAATAACAGTCGCAATTTTACAAGAAAAGCTTAAAATGTTGGCAATTTTATGAAAAGGGTCGTCATTTTACTCGACAAAAGTCACAGTTTCATGAGAAAACTTTAAAATTTGGGCAATATAATATTCATCGGAATTTTACTTGGCAAAATGATGACAAAAGTCATAATTTTACTCAAAGTGTCACTATTTTACAAGAACAACAAACAAACTGGCAACATTGTGATAAAAGTCAGAATTTTATATAACAAATGTCACCATTTTGCATTAAAGAGTAACAATTTTACATTAAAAAAAAAGTAATCATTTTACGAGAAAATATTACAGAAACAAAGAATACGAGAAATAGTTCTCAATTTTATAAGAAAAAAGTCGACACATTGTGAGAAAAAGACTCCTTTTAGTAAAAAATAGTTTTGTTTAATTGGTTTTTAATCTTCATTATTTACTTCAAGTTATTACAGTATGTCTCTATATACATATTTATTTATTTTTTTAAATTAATTTTAGCCAAAGGGGGTGCATTTCAATTTCTTACACACACTTGTTATTTCATATGTTGACCAGAGGGGGAGCACTTTTAAAAGCGACACACAGTCAATTAGAAAAATCCCTCCTTTTTGGGACCACCCTCATTTTGATAGATGTCACCACAAATGAGACATTGTCTATTAGATGCAATGTTATTGATTTATGTCATCACTTGTTCACACCTCCTCATATGGAAGATACTTTTCCTTCTTCATGTCTCAAGAAGGGTATAAATACAGTAACACACACACACACACACACTATGTTCCTGTGATTAAAAAGGTATAATTACAGTCTGATTACTCCCCAGGAGGGTCAGCAGTGATATTAACAGCTTTGGGAGAATATTACACCTGATACATGTACTGAAGAAACTATGACACTTCCACATCTTCAATGGTGGACTTGCATCCAGTTTGAAAATCATATGGCAAAACACTGATTATTTGGGACTAAACTACGGCTGCAACTAATCAGCCATTAATTAACTGCTCGCTAGTGTTAGCGTATCTGAGTTAAATATGGGAAATAACTCCAAAAGTGCACTTCATTTAATAACCGTGTTAGAAAAAAGATCAGTCAGAATAATACATCAGGCATGTCAAACTTGTTTTCATAGAGGGCCACACCGCAGTTATGGTTGCTCTCAGAGGGCCGCTTCTAATAGTAAATAGTATATCAATATAAATGTATACATGTACAATACAATACAATAATTGCCAATGCATTTGATTTTTAAAATCTTTTTTTACATACACCATTCAAATTAATCTTCAGATTTTACTGCAAAAAAACTGCCAGCTCAGTCTCTAGAATTTTACGCTATAGTTAAAAAAATAAAAAATAAAAAATTATATATATATATATATATATATATATATATATATATATATATATATATATATATATTTTTTTTTTTTTTTTTTTTTTTTTAAATTAGAAAAATAAATATATATATATATATATATATATATATATATATATATATATATATATATATATATATATATATATATACTTTTTTTTTTATTTAAAAAAAAATATATATATATATATATTCATTTATTTTTTTAAATTAAAAAAAAAAAATTTAATTTTTTTTTTTCCAAATGTATTTAAAAAAATACATATAATAATATATATATATATTATATATATATATATATATTTTTATTTTTTTTTTCTTAACAAAAAAATTGTACAAAAAATAATTTTTACTGCAAAAAAGCTGCCAGCTCAGTCTCTAGAATTTTACCAGTTAGTTAAAAAAATATATATACTGTATATATATTTTTATTTTCAAATAAATAAATAATTATATATATATATATATATATGTATATATATATATATATATTTTTTTTTTCAAATAAATAAATATATATATATATTTTTTTTTTCTTTTTTTTTTTCAAATAAATATATATAATTATTTATTTATTTGAAAAAAATAAAAATTAAAAAATTAAAAAATAATAAAAATAATAAAATATATATATATATATATATATATATATATATATATATATATATATATATATATATATATATATATATATATATATATATATATATATATATATATATATATGTGTGTATATATATTTTTTTTTTTTTTTTTTTTTTTTTTCAAATAAAAATTTATATATATATATATTTTTTTTTTTTTTTTTTTTTTTTTTATTACTTACTGGTAAAATTCTAGAGACTGAGCTGGCAGTTTTTATGCAGTAAAATTTATTTTTTGTACAATTTTTTGTAAAAAAAAATATATATATATACATATATATATATTTATTTATTTATTTATTTTTCCTTTTTTTTAATTAAAAAAATAATATATATATATTTTATTTTATTTTTATTTTTTTTAAATCTACGGTTGTTGTTTTCATAGTGTGTTGTATGGAAAAACGGTATGAAAGTTTTTTGTACGATTAAAAAAATATATATATTTTGCTAGTTAACATCTTCTGTGTTTGACTTGCATAACAAATGTTTGATTCAAACACAAGCATCTACAGTTTGCATGTTAATGCTAACCAGTTTGTCAAAATATTTAAACACGACTCTTCCAATTAACACCTGTTCAAATCAGTATTTGTTACATTTTAAATACATTGTCATAGGGCTGGGCAATATGGTTGAAAGCTGTATTAATATCGATAATCATTTATGACCTTTATTCCTCTGATTAGAATGCCATCAGCTATCAAGGCAGAAAGGAAATGTCAACACAAACATGGAAAACAAACAATGTAAACAAAATAGTCAAATCACATTGAAAACTTGACAACAAGCTCTTAAAATGAAGGTGCAAAAATAGGAACATGTAAGAAATGCTTCATAAAGTGTAAGAAAATAGTGCAAAATGTAAACAGAGAAACCTGAGAAGAACTATTTTCTGCAGGTTTAGTGGCAGGAAGTTACAGCTGTGCTCTAAAGGGTGAGCGGTATTGGCGGTCTCGGTGTGGACGAGCGCCTTGAGCCCAGGCCACATTGGTCTGACTAAAAATGTTGCAATATTGATGGAAAAGACATATGGATTACCCCCAATCATCCAGCCCCTGGTAGTCTTGCTCATGAGGTAGCAGAATCACTAAGACGTACATCATGTAGCTTGATGGCTACTTCATTCCTTCATAGTTAAAAAGTCATTCATTACAATTACTTATTTTCTAACTCAAAGTTTTCACAGAATGCATTTTTCCACCGTTTTTGACCATTCCACCACAATTGGGCTAGAATCATTATTTTGAAAAGTTCCCAAAATTCCCAAATTTCCCATTCAAATGAATGGACATAATCATCTACAATGCCCTAAATTCTCAAAATGTTTCGCATTTTTTAATCCTGATTCCAACCATCCACACACACACACTACTCTTTCTACATGTCGAACGCAAAACATGTTTTCCCTTTCCCAAAATTCCCGGTTTACCCGGAATTTCCGGTAATTTTATCCCCATTGACAATGAACAGGAACTGCATACATCACATTTCTCATCCCATTTTAACCGTTCCAACATCCACACACTCCACACACCCTGGATATTCAAGCCAGCATGGTTTCAATTTCCGAAAACTCCCTTATTACCCGGAATTACCAGGAATTTCCCCCCATTGAAAATGAGTGGGTAATACACAAACCTCTCCATATTCCACATTTCTCAACCGATCTGAACCGTTCCAACGTCCACACACTCCACTCACCCTGGACATTCAGGCCAGCATGTTTCCCATTTCCCAAAATTCCCTGATTACCCGGAATTTTCCCCCATTGAAAATGAATGGGCAATACACAAACCTCTCCATATCCCACATTTGTCAACCGATTCGAACCATTCCAACGTCCACACACTACACTCACTCTGGACATTCAGGCCAGCGTGTTTCTCATTTCCAAAAATTCCCTGATTACCAGGAATTTTCCCCCGTTGAAAATGAATGGGCAATACACAAACCTCTCCATATCCCACATTTGTCAACCGATCTGAACCATTCCAACGTCCACACACTCCAACAATCCCGGACATTCAGGCCAGCGTGTTTCTCATTTCCAAAAACTCCCTGATTACCAGGAATTTTCTCCCATTGAAAATTAATGGGCAATACACAAACCTCGCCATATCCCACATTTGTCATCCGATTTGAACCGTTCCAACGTCCACACATTGCACTCAACCTGGACATTCAGGCCAGCATGTTTCCTATTTCCCAAAATTCCCTGATTACCCGGAATTTTCCCCCATTGAAAATGAATGGGCAATACACAAACCTCTCCATATCCCACATTTGTCAACCGATTCGAACCATTCCAACGTCCACACACTACACTCACTCTGGACATTCAGGCCAGCGTGTTTCTCATTTCCCAAAATTCCCTGATTACCAGGAATTTTCCCCCATTGAAAATGAATGGGCAATACACAAACCACTCCATATCCCACATTTGTCAACCGATTCGAACCATTCCAACGTCCGCACACTCCACTCACCCTGGACATTCAGGCCAGCATGTTTCCCATTTCCCAAAATTCCCTGATTACCCGGAATTTTCCCTCATTGAAAATGAATGGGCAATACACAAACCTCTCTATATCGCACGTTTGTCAACCGATTCGAACCATTCCAACATCCACACACTCCAACCATCCTGGACATTCAGGCCAGCGTGTTTCTCATTTCCGAAAATTCCCTGATTACCAGGAATTTTCTCCCATTAAAAATGAATGGGCAATATACAAACCTCTCCATATCCCACATTTCTCAACCGATTCGAACCGTTCCAACGTCCACACACTCCAACCATCCTGGACATTCAACCATTTCAGTTCCACTCATGCGTATCGGCGACTTGCGCACATAGGGCATTCACACGCAACTCCTACGGAAAATGCAAATTCTAGTTAAGCATCAAAGTCTCTTCTTTGCGTCCATACCAAGATCATCAGGTAGACCTTTGTAGATGCAGGGACAAACTATTGTAACGTATGGCAAAGAGGTACAAAACTCTCCCTTGCAGGTTGGAAGGTTAGGTAACCAGCAAGCTAGCGGAGGTCCATGAGATCACTACTCTGTACAAGTATCTCCAAAGTACTACTGTACGAGCATGCATGTTGAAAAAGACCAAACATGTCATTAACTGGGGGAAAGCTCACCAATATCACATTACTGGAATTCTCACCCCACAACCTAACTATGTGCTAACGAGTGGATGCAGACTTCTCCAGCTGACATGAAATGGACCTGACACCATGTTCTGTTTAGTTAAAGAGACATAAATACGGGCAACCAGATAGCGAGCTCAGCAGGTTTGTGACAACAAGATGACAGCACATAATCATAAATAAATTAATAATATTTTGCTCAAAAAGGTTCATTATGTCTTCTTATTCATATACTTTTTCAAATGTTCTTATACTCAGACTATATTTTCGGTATATTAGATGGAATCTTTACATGACATGTTTCGACTGTCATCTGCAGTCTTCTTTAAAAGGGTCACCTGACCACTGTGACCTGTTGCCTTTCAGCTGTTCTTATAGGCGTGGCCAACCAGGAAGACCTGTCAAGTCTACCTGGTTGGAAGAACAAGATAGAAAACACATCCAAAATGCACTCGAAAACTGCCAATATCCCACCTGGGCTATCAAAAAAGGGGTACAACAGGTAAAAAACAAGGAAAAGCAAACAAAGAACAACCTGAAATAAAGAACAAGGGAGGTCATAACCTTACCATACATTAGGGGAGTAACTGAACCAATACAGCGGGTCATGAAAAAACCCAATATAAACAACAGTTAAAGGCCTACTGAAATGAATTTTTTTTATTTAAACGGGGATAGCAGATCCATTCTATGTGTCATACTTGATCATTTTGCGATATTGCCATATTTTTGCTGAAAGGATTTAGTATAGAACAACGTCGATAAAGTTCGCAACTTTTGGTCTCTGATTAAAAAAAAAACCTTGCCCCTACCGGAAGTAGCGTGACGTTGTCAGTTGTTCACTTCCTCATATTTTCCTATTGTTTTCAACGCAGCTAGAGCTATTCGGACCGAGAAAGTGACGATTACCCCATTCATTTCAGCGAGGATGAAAGATTCGTGGATGAGGAACGTTAGAGTGACGGACTAGAATGCAGTGAAATACATGTCTTTTTTCGCTCTGACCGTAACTTAGGTACAAGCTGGCTCATTGGATTCCACACTCTCTCCTTTTTCTATTCTGGATCACGGATTTGTATTTTAAACCACCTCGGATACTATATCCTCTTGAAAATGAGAGTCGAGAACGCGAAATGGACATTCACAGTGACTTTTATCTCCACGACAATACATCGACGAAGCTCTTTAGCATGAGCTAACGTGATAGCATCTGTCTCAAATGCAGATAGAAACAAAATAAATAAATCCCTGACTGGAAGGATAGACAGAAGATCAACAATACTATTAAACCATGTACATGTAACTACACGGTTAATAATTCTCAGCCTGGCAAAGCTTAACAATGCCGTTGCTAACGACGCTAAGGCTATCTTAGCAACTTAGCAACCGGACCTCACAGAGCTATGATAAAAACATTAGCGCTCCACCTACACCAGCCAGCCCTCATCTGCTCATCAACACCCGTGCTCACCTGCGTTCCAGCGATCGACGGCGCGACGAAGGACTTCACCCCAACACATATGTGGTTGGCGGCTAGCACCGGCTGGCGCGTCTGCTATCCAAGTAAGTCCTTCTTGTTGTGTTGCTACAGCCAGCCGCTAATACACCGATCCCACCTACAACTTTCTTCTTTGTAATCTCCATTGTTCATTAAACAAATTGCAAAAGATTCACCAACACAGATGTCCAGAATACTGTGGAATTATGAAATGAAAACAGAGCTTTTTTGTATTGTATTCAATGGGGAAGGCCTACCTCTGTTCCCCGGGCTACGTCACGCGCATACGTCATCCTCCAAAGGCTTTTTCAACCGGAAGTTTAGCGGGAAATTTAAAATTGCACTTTATAAGTTAACCCGGCCGTATTGGCATGTGTTGCAATGTTAAGATTTCATCATTGATATATAAACTATCAGACTGCGTGGTCGGTAGTAGTGGCTTTCAGTAGGCCTTTAAACCTCACACAAAAACTTACTTGTACATCCAATAGACAAAATAGAACAAGACAAGAAATGCAACGTCATCTACGAAATCCCGTGTAAATCATGCGAAAAAATCCTACATGGGAGAAACAGGGACAACATTCAACACAAGGAAGAAAGAACATCAGAAAGAATGTGAAAAAGAGACAACTGGAAGGTTTACAAGAAGCCTAAAACAAAAATCCGAACAGAAAATCTTCAAATCAGTGAAAATGTATTTAAAAAGTTTTACTGCGGTTATCGATGTAATTTATCGTTACATCCCGACGTGATATATATATCGATATCACAGGAGGCTGCAATATATATCGATATATAGATTTGAGGCCAAATCCCCCATCCCTAGTATCAACCCGCTTTATTATGCGATGTGGCGCCACCAAGAGGACTGGAGTGCAAGGTTACGACTTAGCCTTTGTAATCGTCGTGAAGAGACTTCCACCTGAGCAAAGTACTCGCAGTATCACGCGTTTTCTTTCTGCTGCTCGACTCCCGGCTGCTTTCGAACACGTTTGGGGAAAAATAATTTCATGTGCATGAGTGTGTTGCAACACAACACTGACTGTTTGTTTCTGACGGGGCCGCGCCAACATTTCTTAAGCGTGCGGTGGGTTGCTATCAATCAAGCCGTAAAACTGTCTTCAGTGCGTCTGAAAACCCAGCAGCTTGGGAAGCGACCATGCAGGCTGGGGAAAAAACAACAAGCGAGGGTTTAATGAGTTCAAAGAGACTAGAAATAACTTTGTGGAACTTTCACAGTAACGCTAATAAAAAAAAAAATAGGTATTTGCTTTTCTCTTGTGACAGTGTGCCATGAACACCTTTTTTTGATACGTAACTGGGCTTTCAAGTCACGCTTCAATTTGGGAACAGTTTGGGGAAGAGCAAGTAAATATAAACCAGCTTTGGTTTCACTTTGTTTACATAATTGTTCAAAAAAAACCGGCAGATCGTCCCTCACTTTTTTTGAGTACTGTGTGGGAAATTGGTACACTTATGTACTGAAACAAAAGTTCCGTACTGAAAAATCCTACAATGACTATGTACCGTTACACTCCCATTTCTTCTGACATTAACTACACTGTAAAAATCAAAAACATATGTTTATTTTACGGTCAAAAACTGCCAGAATGTTACCATAAAATTTACAGGGCATTTTATCTCCTACATGTAATTGACCACAGCAAAATAAAAGCCACCACGCCTTACAAATAGAGGTCTTTTACGTGAATACAAATTTAAGTAACACATTGTAAGACTGCTAGCTGGATAGATGGCTGAAAACTGTATCACGATACAATTTTTTTATATTGGTCGATTTCCATAATTATTGATAATTTTTATGACCTATGGAAAATATGGACCAGGAGAAAAACATATTAAATGTCTTCTTAGCATTCTTGCTAGTCGTGACTCACGTTTTCGATGAATCTACATTTGCCGTTCCTCACTTTTTGTGTACTGTTTTGGAAATTGATACACTTATGTGCTGAAACGAAGGTTCCGTACTGAAAAACCCTACAATGACTATGTACCGTTACACTCCCATTTGTTCTGACATTAACTACACTGTAAAAATCAAAAACATATGTTTATTTTACGGTCAAAAACTGCCAGAATGTTACCATAAAATTTACAGGGCATTTTATCTCCTACATGTAATTGACCACAGCAAAATAAAAGCCACCACGCCTTACAAATAGAGGTCTTTTACGTGAATACAAATTTTAGTAACACATTGTAAGACTGCTAGCTGGATAGATGGCTGAAAACTGTATCACGATACAATTTTTTTATATTGGTCGATTTCCATAATTATTGATAATTTTTATGACCTATGGAAAATACGGACCAGGAGAAAAACATATTAAATGTCTTCTTAGCATTCTTGCTAGTCGTGACTCACGTTTTCGATGAATCTACATTTGCCGTCCCTCACTTTTTTTGGGTACTGTGTGGGAAATTGGTACGCTTATGTGGTGAAACGAAGGTTCCGTACTGAAAAATCCTACAATGACTATGTACCGTTACACTCCCATTTCTTCTGACATTAACTACACTGTAAAAAACAAAAACATCTGTATATTTTACGGTCAAAAACTGCCAGAATGTTACCATAAAATTTACAGGGCATTTTTTCTCCTACATGTAATTGACCACAGCAAAATAAAAGCCACCACGCCTTACAAATAGAGGTCTTTTACGTGAATACAAATTTATGTAACACATTGTAAGACTGCTAGCTGGATAGATGGCTGAAAACCGTATCACGATACAATTTTTTTATATTGGTCGATTTCCATAATTATTGATAATTTTTATGACCTATGGAAAATATGGACCAGGAGAAAAGCATTAAATGTCTTCTTAGCATTCTTGCTAGTCGTGACTCACGTTTTCGATAAATCTACATTTGCCGTCCCTTACTTTTTTTGGGTACTGTGTGGGAAATTGGTACACTTATGTACTGAAACGAAGGTTCCGTACTGAAAAATCCTACAATGACTATGTACCGTTACACTCCCATTTCTTCTGACATTAACTACAGTGTAAAAAAAAACAAAAAACATCTGTATATTTTACGGTCAAAAACTGCCAGAATGTTACCATAAAATTTACAGGGCATTTTTTCTCCTACATGTAATTGACCACGGCAAAATAAAAGCCACCACGACTAACAAATAGGGGTCTTTTACGTGAAAACTAATTAAAGTAAGTCGGATGATTCGAGTGGAAGTGGCGGGCAAACCGTTTCATCGCCGGGACTTGTAAATTATATATCTGCCACCTGATCAACATTTTACTCTCTTTCTTTGTGGGTTGGAAAAAAAATAGTATTGGTGAGTTTTCCATGGCTCCGGTGCCACTTCCTGTTTTCGCAACTTGCTATTGGATACTCACTTGGGACTCCCAAGTAAGTATCCAATCACAGGACATGTAAATGTCAGGTTCAAGTTGAGGCCAGCTAGAAGGCCTTACTGACTACAACTCGTGATCTGATTGTCTATGGCAATTATCTATCAACTGTATGTGCCTGTTCACTTACAGAGCAAAAACAGTGGATTCTGAAGGCAGATTTGGTACAGCATGGCAACATAAACTAGCTGAGCTCTGATTGGATAAAAACTCTAACCTAAAAACAACAGTGCTGAAAGTAGCATAATATGACATGAAGCGAATATGAATACTTTTACATTTTTAGGGAAAGTGAATGACTTATCTTGAATTATGATCATGATTACTAACTCAGTGGCCTAGTGGTTAGAGTGTACGCCCTGAGATCGGTAGGTCGGTAGGTTCAAACCCCGGCCGAGTCATACCAAAGACTATAAAAATGGGAGCTATTACCTCCCTGCTTGGCACTCAGCATCAAAGGTTCGAATTGGGGGTTAAATCACCAAAAATGATTCCGGGGCACTGCTCACTACTCCCCTCACCTCCCAGGGGGTGATCAAGGGTGATGGGTTAAATGTAGAGAATAATTTCGCCACACCTAGTGTGTGTGTGTGACAATCATTGGTACTTTAACTTTATTTCTGGTTATGTTAGGCCAGCAGAGGTCTTGCTGGCCCTGGCGGACCACCACTGATGAGTAGTCTTCTTCTACTCACCCACTGCTGCTTCATCGTGACACATTGGTCGCTGTTGCCCCCTGTGGTGTGGCGGGAGTACTGCACACATGAGCAAAATGGTTTCATCAAACCTATTTGGGTGACGTTCGGCGGGCCAAATGAAAAGTTTAGCTGGCAGTTGAATAGTCCTGCCCTAAAATCTACATTACACTGCAAAAACTGAAATCTAAGTAAGATGAAATATCTCAAATAAGGGTGGTATTTGCTTATTTTCTGTCTGATAAGATCATTCTTCTCACTAAGCAGATTTTATGTTAGAGTGTTTTACTTGTTTTAAGGGTTTTGGTCCTTAATGATCTCAGTAAGATATTACAGCTTGTTGCTGAGATTTGATGAGCTATATTGAGTAAAACATGCTTGAAACTAGAATATCAACTGTTGCAAAGCTGTGTCATCAACACTCACAAGTATAAAACTACTTTTTTAAAAGTAATCATTTCTTATTTCAAGCATGAAGAAAAAAAAATCATGACTTTGACACAATTGTGTCTCATAATTAAAACAGATGACAGCCAAATGGACTTTGCTGTTTTATTTTCCATGAAACAATAGAAAATAGGTACTCATATAGTAGTACAGTTGGCACAGTACAGTAAACTGACAGTTGATATTTAAACATTTGACATTTCTAACAATTATGAACAGAAATAGTTCATGCACATTCAGATAAATTCTTCAAAATTACAATTAAAAATATTTTTTTGGCCGGAGGCCGGGCTGTATATATTATGCGCACTAATTGACTGAAAGAGCACGCACTTGGCGTGATGATGTCATGTTATCCATGGAAAAATGCATTTTTAGACCATATGATTTGCCTGAGCGGCTAGGAGACCCCGAGAGTAACAAGCGGTTGCCTTGTTGTCTTTCCATTAAGAACAATAAACTAGTTTTTAGTATAAGTTTGCGGGTTTCAAGAAATGTAATGCCGAGCGCATATCATTATGTCAAGATAATGGCACTAGCATTTACTTCATTTAAGAATATTTTTCAACATATTGAGCAAAAAGGTCTCTTTTTTTTTCCACCGAGAAAAGTGCACTTGTTATTAGTGAGAATATACTTATTTTAAGGTGTTTTGGGGTTTATTGAAGTTAGCTAATTAGGGACCGAATGTCCCTTTGGGACAGAGGACCCTATTGTATTTCCAACGTTTTATTCTTTATTATTATACCGCCGCCTCTTTGAGCAGTAACTTGACCCCCTTAACATGCTTCAAAACTCACCAAATTGGACACACACATCAGGACTGGCGAAAATTGCGATCTAATCAAAAAACCAAACCCCAAAACTGCGCTGTAGCGCCCCCCAGGAAGAAAACACAGACAAAACTGCCTGTAACTTCCAGTAGGAATGTCGTAGAGACATGAAACAAAAACCTCTATGTAGGTCTCACTTAGACCTAGATTTCAAACACTGACATCCTTCAGCAAAAATCAACAGGAAGTTTGCAATTCCCCCTTCAAAACAAAAGTTTAGTAAAAACAGTCACCTTTGCCTCTTTGAGCTGTAATTTGACCCCCTTAACATGCTTCAAAACTCACCAAATTGGACACACACATCAGGACTGGCGAAAATTGCGATCTAATAAAAAAAAAACACCCAAAACTCAAAATTGCGCTCTAGCGCCCCTTAGGAAGAAAACACAGACAAAACTGCTCCTAGGAAGAAAACACAGACAAAACTGCCTGTAACTTCCAGTAGGAATGTCGTAGAGACATGAAACAAAACCTCTATGTAGGTCTCACTCAGACCTAGATTTCATTCACTGACAACCCCCAGCAAAAATCAACTGGAAGTTTGCAATTCCCCCTTCAAAACAAAAGTTTAGTAAAAACAGTAACCTTTTTTCAAACATTATCTCCTCTGAGCGCGTTTGTCGTGTCAGCTTCAAACTAGCACAGGAGAGAGATTGAACCCTTCTGATTAAAAGTTGATGAAAGAGTTTTAATTACTACTCCGGTTTGGATTTCATGTGCCGTCAAAGTCGGTCCTGTCCATCGCTGCTTGCAGCTTTAATTTTAATTGTTTTGGAAAGTCTTGACAAGCCAAATTTTCTTGTTCTATTGGCAGATAATTTTGCTTAGTTCAAATGAAATACCACTCATTTTTGTATTTTTTTTTTCTTGTTTTTGAACACTGACTTTTTGCAGTGTAGTTGTTCAATAGTTTTGCCATTATGAATGTTTTGGAGCAGGGGTCACCAACGCGGTGCCCGCGGGCACCATGTAGCCCGTAAGGACCAGATGAGTAGCCCGCTGGCCTGTTCTAAAAATAGCTCAAATAGCAGCACTTACCAGTGAGCTGCCTCTATTTTTTAAATTGTATTTATTTACTAGCAAGCTGGTCTCGCTTTGCCCGATATTTTTAATTCTAAGAGAGACAAAACTCCAATAGAATTTGAAAATCTAAGAAAATATTTAAAGACTTGGTCTTCACTTGTTTAAATAAATTCATGATTTTTTTTACTTTGCTTCTTATAACTTTCAGAAAGACAATTTTAGAGAAAAAATACAACCTTAAAAATGATTTTAGGATTTTTAAACACATATACCTTTTTACCTTTTAGATTCCTTCCTCTTCTTTCCTGACAATTTAAATCAATGTTCAAGTAATTTTTTTATTTTTTATTGTAAAGAATAATAAATACATTTTAATTTAATTCTTCATTTTAGCTTCTGTTTTTTCGACGAAGAATATTTGTGAAATATTTCTTCAAACTTATTATGATTAAAATTCAAAAAAATTATTCTGGCAAATCTAGAAAATCTGTAGAATCAAATTTAAATCTTATTTCAAAGTTTTTTGAATTTCTTTTAAAATTTTTGTTCTGGAAAATCTAGAAGAAATAATGATTTGTCTTTGTTAGAAATATAGCTTGGTCCAATTTGTTATATATTCTAACAAAGTGTAGATTGGATTTTAACCTATTTAAAACATGTCATCAAAATTCTAAAATGAATCTTAATCAGGAAAAATGACTAATGATGTTCCATAAATTATTTTTTTAATTTTTTCAAAAAGATTCGAATTAGCTAGTGTTTCTTTTCTTTTTTTCGGTTGAATTTTGAATTTTAAAGAGTCGAAATTGAAGATAAACTATGTTTCAAAATTTAATTGTCATTTTTTTCGTGTTTTCTCCTCTTTTAAACCGTTCAATTAAGTGTAAATATCATTAATTATTAATAATAACAGAGTTAAAGGTAAATTGAGCAAATTGGCTATTTCTGGCAATTTATTTAAGTGTGTATCAAACTGGTAGCCCTCCGCATTAATCACTACCCAAGAAGTAGCTCTTGGTTTCAAAAAGGTTGGTGACCCCTGTTTTGGAGGTTTGTGACCATCATTAAAATATCACCGTTTGCTAGGTCATTGTCAGCTCCAAGATGCAACTTTCTGCATGTTTCATTTTCACTTCAAAAAGAGAGTTTATAAAGACGCAGGGATGAGCATGAAGCCGTCTCCTAATCTTTGCAGATCAAAGGCCCTCGTTGGACCGTTGGTTTTGCGCTGCGGAAAAAGTATTTACCAAACACACCATGTATCCTGCAACGTTGAGCAATAAAGCCACAGACAAATTCCTGTTACGCAAGAGCAGATTACAAGTTTCTTAGATATTAATTTTCTCTCCGAAAGAGCCACCGGGGGAAGGGCCGGCGGAGGAGGACATGCGGAATGCGCCGTAATTATTGCAAGTGGAGTGGTAAGTGGGATAAACATGGCGTGCCTCCTGCCTTTCCAGCACCAGCTGTGCCGCTCCGTGACTTCCACTGTGAAGAACAATTTCTAGGACACGTCTCTCATTCAAATGGCAACATCAATTAGTGTTATTAGGAGGCGTCCAACAGACTGTTGTGACAACACTTCAAATCACTTCCTTCTGCCTTGTCCCAGAAAGACTTTTCATGTGTTGCCATGTGCAGGGCGAGCTCCGCACCAACACTGTTTACACTGCACACCAAATCACTTTTTTTTTGTTTTTTGCCCTCAAGTGACACAGATCAGATTTTGTTTGCAGGTCTAAACGCTCCAAATTGCTTCAACTCTGATCTTTTGGCATCAGATTCAGGCATTAAGTTAGAAGGGTTGTACAGGGTAAATCCCACCTAACCTTATCCGTGTCCACACACACACACACAAAATGGTAAATGGGTTATACTTGTATAGCGCTTTTCTACCTTCAAGGTACTCAAAGCGCTTTGACACTATTTCCTAGGGGTGTACCGGTACGTTTATTTGTATTGAAGCGTTTCGGTACGGGGGTTTCGGTTCGGTTCGGCGGTGTACCGAACGAGTTACCACACGGACATATTAAGTAGCGTACCGCACGTTGTGTAAACCAGTGTTTTTCAACCACTGTGCCGCGGCGATACAGTCTGGTGTGCCGTGGGAGATGATCTAATTTCACCTATTTGGGGTATAACATTTTTTGCAAACCAGTAATTATAGTCTGCAAATGATGTGTTGTTGTTGAGTGTCGGCAGAGTAACCGTGTAATACTCTTCCATATCAGCAGGTGGCAGCAGGTAGCTAATCGTGATCACAATTTTTCAGACGACAGCGGGAGGCAATATGCAGGTAAAAAGGTGGCAAATGCTTAAACTTCTATTCACACATTTAAAAAAACACTTTAAGACTAATGTCTTGAAAAAATATATCACTCTTGAATCAACACAGTAGTTAATACTATGATCAATGTTAATTCAAATACTAAATGTGGGTT
This sequence comes from Entelurus aequoreus, assembly GCF_033978785.1. Taxonomy (NCBI): domain Eukaryota; kingdom Metazoa; phylum Chordata; class Actinopteri; order Syngnathiformes; family Syngnathidae; genus Entelurus; species Entelurus aequoreus. Next base: position 1,689,352 of record NC_084757.1, on the reverse strand, counting down.
ATAAATAATAAGGGAAGTAAAATTGTTTGTATATAGCAGGGGTCCCCAACCTTTTTAATACCAAGAGCTACTTCTTGGGTACTGATTAATGCGAAGGGCTACCAGTTTGATACACACTTAAATAAATTGCCAGAAATAGCCAATTTGCTCAATTTTAACTCTGTTATTATTAATAATTAATGATATTTATACTTAATTGAACGGTTTAAAAGAGGAGAAAACATGAAAAAAAATGACATTTAAATTTTGAAACATAGTTTATCTTCAATTTCGACTCTTTAAAATTCAAAATTCAACCGAAAAAAAGAAGAGAAAAACTTAAAAAAATAATTTATGGAACATCATTAGTAATTTTTCCTGATTAAGATTAATTTTAGAATTTGATGACATGTTTTAAGTAGGTTAAAATCCAATCTACACTTTGTTAGAATATATAACAAATTGGACCAAGCTATATTTCTAACAAAGACAAATCATTATTTCTTCTAGATTTTCCAGAACAAAAATTTTAAAATCAATTCAAAAGACTTTGAAATAAGATTTAAATTTGATTCTACAGATTTTCTAGATTTGCCAGAATAATATTTTTGAATTTTAATCATAATAAGTTTGAAGAAATATTTCACAAATATTCTTCGTCGAAAAAACAGAAGCTAAAATGAAGAATTAAATTAAAATGTATTTATTATTCTTTACAATAAAAAATAAAAAAAATTACTTGAACATTAATTTAAATTGTCAGGAAAGAAGAGGAAGGAATTTTAAAGGTAAAAAGGTATATGTGTTTAAAAATCCTAAAATCATTTTTAAGGTTGTATTTTTTCTCTAAAATTGTCTTTCTAAAATTTATAAGAAGCAAAGTAAAAAAATTAATGAATTTATTTAAACAAGCGAAGACCAAGTCTTTAAAATATTTTCTTGGATTTTCAAATTCTATTTGAGTTTTGTCTCTCTTAGAATTAAAAATGTCGGGCAAAGCGAGACCAGCTTGCTAGTAAATAAATAACATTTAAAAAATAGAGGCAGCTCACTGGTAAGTGCTGCTATTTGAGCTATTTTTAGAACAGGCCGGCGGGCTACTTATCTGGTCCTTACGGGCGACCTGGTGCCCGCGGGCACCGCGTTGGTGACCCCTGGTATATAGTATATAAATTGGTACAAAGGTTTAACATGTCTACAAGGATATTTCACATGCCTTTACTGTGTATATAATTGAACTGTGTTTATGTTATGTATAATGTGTATTTATATGTTGTACAAAGGACATTTAATAATTTTCAGAAGTTTATTTTGTACTTGACATTGTTTATAGGGTTAGGCGCAATAAGTGTTCAACTTCAGCCTAAACCCTTTCGGTCTGCAACATTTTCATTTTCAATTTATGAATGTACAACTGTTTGTTGACCGAAGAATAATAAACTTGAAACTTGAAAAATAAACAAAAGGTGAGTGCCCCTAAAAAAAAGGCATTGAAGCTTAGGGAAGGCTATGCAGAACGAAACTACAACTGAACTGGCGACAAAGTGAAGAAAAACAGAATGTTGGACGACAGCAAAGACTTACAGCGTGTGGAGCAGACGCCGTCCACAAAGTACATCCGAACATGACAATCAACAATGTCCCCACAAAGAAGGATACAAACAAGTGCAATATTCTAGATTGCTAAAACAAAGCAGGTGCGGGGAATATCGCTTAAAGGAAGACATGAAACTGCTACAGGAAAATACCAACAAAACAGGAAAAGCCACCAAAATAGGAGCGCAAGACAAGAACTAAAACACTACACATAAGAAAACAGCAAAAAAGTCCAAATAAGTCAGGGTGTGATGTGACAGGTGGTGACAGGACACCTACTTTGAGATAAGAGCTATAGTGTTGCATGCTTAGTTATGGTTTAAAGCAGGGGTCACCAACGCGGTGCCCGCGGGCACCAGGTAGCCCGCAAGGACCAGATGAGTAGCCCGCTGGCCTGTTCTAAAAATAGCTCAAATAGCAGCACTTACCAGTGAGCTGCCTCTATTTTTTTAAATTGTATTTATTTACTAGCAAGCTGGTCTCGCTTTGCTCGACATTTTTAATTCTAAGAGAGACAAAACTCAAATAGAATTTGAAAATCCAAGAAAATATTTTAAAGACTTGGTCTTTACTTGTTTAAATAAATTCATTAATTTTTTTACTTTGCTTCTTATAACTTTCAGAAAGAAAATTTTAGAGGAAAAATACAACCTTAAAAATTATTTTAGGATTTTTAAACACATATACCTTTTTACCTTTTAAATTCCTTCCTCTTCTTTCCTGACAATTTAAATCAAAGTTCAAGTAAATTTATTGTTTTTATTGTAAAGAATAATAAATACATTTTAATTTAATTCTTAATTTTAGCTTCTGTTTTTTCGACGAAGAATATTTGTGAAATATTTCTTCAAACTTATGATTAAAATACAAAAAAATTATTCTGGCAAATCTAGAAAATCTGTAGAATCAAATTTAAATCTTATTTCAAAGACTTTTGAATTTCTTTTAAAATTTTTGTTCTGAAAAATCTAGAAGAAATAATGATTTGTCTTTGTTAGAAATATAGCTTGGTACAATTTATTTATTCTAAAAAAAATTGTAGATTGGATTTTAACCTATTTAAAACATGTCATCAAAATTCTAAAATTAATCTTAATCAGGAAAAATGACTAATGATGTTCCATAAATTATTTTTTTAATTTTTTCAAAAAGATTCGAATTAGCTAGTTTTTCTCTTTTTTTTCGGTTGAATTTTGAATTTTAAAGAGTCGAAATTGAAGATAAACTATGTTTCAAAATTTAATTGTCATTTTTTTCGTGTTTTCTCCTCTTTTAAACCGTTCAATTAAGTGTAAATATCATTAATTATTCATAATAACATAGAGTTAAAGGTAAATTGAGCAAATTGGCTATTTCTGGCAATTTATTTAAGTGTGTATCAAACTGGTAGCCCTTCGCATTAATCACTACCCAAGAAGTAGCTCTTGCTTTCAAAAAGGTTGGTGACCCCTGGGTTAGGTTATAAATAAGCTCTGCTTCTTCCTACTCCTTTTCCAACATGTTGAAAATTTAAAAAAAACTGGAAAATGTGATGTATCATGTTGTATGCATGTTTCAAATAAACACAAACTCAAAACACCTCTTAAATTGGGATCCTATTATGCAAAACCTACTTTTCCTACTTGTTGGTACTTGTTTGTGTGTATATCACCATCAGTCCCCAACATTTAAGATCAAGGCATGGTGGTGATATTTAGTTTGTTAACAGATATTTTCATTTATGGGTTAGTTTATGGGCCAAACTATATCGGAATATGAGTTTTTTTCCATATGGCCCAGCCCTACACGAGTGTTAGTGACAGTGCTAGCCCGGTTTAGGGAGGTTCTTGGTGTTTGAGTGTTGCAGTAGACCTTATCATGGCATTGTGTTTATATGTAAGAGTGCACATGTGTACGTTAAGTGTTTATTTATTTGTATTTATTAATATTTTTAAATTAAAAAAAATAATAATAATAATGAAATGTGATATTTAAGAAATGTCAAAATTAGGAACAATGTGACATTTCTATAATATCACATTTCATTAGGTTTTTTTATCAATTATAAAAAATAAAAAAATTATATTTCTTAAATATGACATATATTTATTTATTTTAATAAATAAAAAAAATAATTAAATGTGATATTTAAGAAATGTCAAAATTAGGAGCAATGTGACATTTCCATAATATCACATTTCGTTATTGATGTTTTTTTATAAAAAAAAATGGTGTTCCTGACTAACATCTTTAAGTGTATTAAAAAATAAATAAATAAAATAAATAATGCAATGTGATGTTTCTTAAATATCACATTTCATTATTGTTTTATATCATTTATAAAAAATAAAAATTAAAAAATAAATAAAAATTCTATTTCTTAAACATCACATTTCATTATTTTTTAAATAAAAAAATAATGAAGTGTGATATTTAAGAAATGTCAAAATTAGGAGCAATGTGACATTTCTTAAATATCACATTTCATTATTTTTATTTAAAAACATTTAAAACAAAAAAATGAAATGAGTTCTTTCTTAAATATCACATTTTATTATTGTTTTATTATTTTTATTTAAAAATTTAAAATAATTAAAATAATGAAATGTGTTATTTCTTAAATATCACATTTCATTATTGTTTTATTATTTTTATTTTAAAAAATATAGAAAAAATAATAGTGTTATTTCTTAAATATTCATTTCATAATTTTTTTATTATTCAAAAAAATAATGAAATGTGATATTTCTTAAATATCACATTTCCTTTTTATTTTTGTATTATTATTTTTAAATAAATAAAATGAAATGTGATATTTAAGAAATGTCATTATGCTCATAATTTTTTCCAAATTTTTGTGCAACTAATTTTTTTCAATTTGGTAGCACCGGTGCTACTAGTGAAAAAGCTAAGCGTGCTTCTGTTCTAAGCTTAAAACTGATGACTTGAGGGGTTTAAAAAAATCTAAAAAATAAAAAAGAGAGCCTCTCAAGTTGTGACTGCTGTCCTGTTTGGAGGGTGATCTTCTGTCGACGATGCCGTTCACAACAACACAAGCAGATTGGATGGATTCAGCACTGTGATATATTTGTATATATATATATATATATATATATATATATATTTGATGTATATATTGTGCTGCCACCGAGAGGCCTGTGTATCATTCTGGAATTTAAAATCTGGAAGTCGTCTGCCTCCCCCACTATTTGAGAAGCACTCGTCTAGGGTGGCTGTAGCTAGCGGGCTAACGTAACTTCACCCTGAGCTCTGCACCTAAAATCCCAGCTCAGAATCATGGTCCCGTGGCTACAATATGATATGTAAACAAAAGGAACCATCACAAAATTAAATAAAAAAATAGAAATACATTTTTTAAAAATTAAAATTTACAAAAAATTAAAATTTTAATTTTCCTGAGGTAACTCTCCTGAAGGAATCAATAAAGTAATATCTATCTATCTATCTAAAAATATGTAGGTTGAGAAATACTTGATTACTATTACTTGCTCTACGTGAGGCAAGTTTTGCTTTGATTCGTGCAATCTGTGAGTCACAACATGAAAAGCATTCAATCAGCGTCCCAAGGACATCTTTAAAAACATCGGGATGAAAAAAAATATGTTTTTGGTCTGTTGCACAACAAAACAATATTTTAAGATGATTTACAAACTGCAGCTGTGTTTCAGAACATGTTTTTTTTTTTTAAACCCACAAAAGAGCCTCTTTCTCACACTGAAGGTCAGTGAAAATTTCCACATGGCAAGTATGTTGTCGCACAAATTATCAGCTCCCACTAACATGAGAAATGAGTTTCATTTAGCTCTGCATGCGCTTTGAAGCGTTGCCACTCGGCTGTGAAAGTCATGCACTTGTTGTACTCTGTGGGGCATAATTGGCCATGACACATGTGCATGTGATTTGTATTAACACTGCATGGGGACAAAATGTGATCAAAAACATGAAAAGCATAACTTTTATGTCTGGACATACAAGTTGTTGCAAGCTTTTAGAAGGAGGGGGCGCCACAGCAGCATCACGTCTCAGAGTCAACAAACGTGTCCATTGAGAGCATAAAAAGTTGGTAGATTTCTTGCTAGTCGATTGTTGTTGTTTTTTTATTTAAATCTCTAAATGTCTAAAAGTTTTATGAATACACCAACAATATATCATTTATAAAAAATAAAAATTAAAAAATAAATAAATTATATTTCTTAAACATCACATTTCATTATTTTTTAAATAAAAAAATAATGAAATGTGATATTTAAGAAATGTCAAAATTAGGAGCAATGTGACATTTAAATATCACATTTCATTATTTTTATTTAAAAACATTTAAAAGAAAAAAAATGAAATGAGTTCTTTCTTAAATATCACATTTTATTATTGTTTTATTATTTTTATTTAAAAATTTAAAATAATTAAAATAATGGAATGTGTTATTTCTTAAATATCACATTTCATTATTGTTTTATTATTTTTATTTAAAAATTTAAAAACATTAAAATAATGAAATGTGTTATTTCTTAAATATTCATTTCATAATTTTAAAATAATATTTGTTTGTATATTGTTTATGGTTAGATTTGTTTTTTGCAACTGCATTAAAATGCTCAAAATTTAGCTATCAAAATCAAATGATTAACACCCCTACTAAACATTATTGTTTAAATCATAAATAAATAAAATAAATAATAATATCAAAATGCACTTATATCAATTTGATACTAATTTGATTGTGTGTGGAACTATTACAATTAATTTTATACCTGCTTAATAAATACAAAAGTCTGTTTTTTAAATTGCAACTGCATTAAAACGCTCAAAACTCAGCTATCAAATCAAATGATAAACACCTCTACTAAGCATTATTGTTTAAAAAAATAAAATTATAATAATAATAATATTAAAATGCACTCATATCAATTTGATAATCATTTGATTGTGTATGGGAGTTTTAGAATACATTTTAAACATGCTTTATTAATACAAGTCTATATTTTATTGTGCAACTGCATTAAAATGCTCAAAATTCAGCTATCAAATCCAATGATTAACATTCCCACTAGGGCTGCAACTAACGATTAATTTGATAATCGATTAATCTGTCGATTGTTACTTCGATTAATCGATTAATAATCGGATAAAAGAGACAAACTACATTTCTATCCTTCCCAGTATTTTATTGAAAAAAGACAGCATACTGGCACCATACTTATTTTGATTATTGTTTCTCAGCTGTTTGTACATGTTGCAGTTTATAAATAAAGGTTTATTTTTCATTTTTATTTATTTATTTATTTTATTTTATTTTTTTTAAAGCCTCTGCGCATGCGCATAGCATAGATCCAAGGAATCGATGACTAAATTAATCGGCAACTATTTTTATAATCGATTTTAATCGATTAGTTGTTGCAGCCCTAATTCCCATTAATCAATATTTAAATAAATAACAAAACAAAAAATACAATAATATTAATAAAAATATTAACATGCACACAAATTGCACCTGCATCAATTAGATAATCATCTGATTGAGTATGGGAGTTTTAGAATTAATTTGATACCTGCTTTATGAATGCAAAAGTCAGTTGTAAAAAAATAAAAATAAATAAAAAAGTAGACAAATCAGTTTACATGCTTAGAAAACAATACCATACAAAAACAATATCTGGATATACAATAATAAATATACAATCTTTGTGCTTGTTATAGTCAATATCTATGGTGGCCACTCAAACAAATTATATTAAAACATATTTGGGGAGAATTATTGACAATGAGTCATTTTTATTCCTTAATAATTTAAATTAATACAAAAAACTGGGCTCCAGCAAAAAAAAAAAAAAAAAAAAAGGTAAAAGGACTGGTGCTACAAGAGTGGTTATCTAATTTTTAAATACTAAATATTGCTATCATATACTGTATGTATATACTGTTTCTGCTCATTTAGTTCTGTTGTAGTTGTAAAAAAAATATAAATATATATATTTTTATTTTTTATTTTTTAAAAGACCGATATACATTACAGGCCAAAAGTTTGGACACACCTTCTCCTCATTCAATGTGTTTTCTTTATTTTCATGACTATTTACATTGTAGATTGTCACATCAAAACTATGAATGAACACATGTGGAGTTATGTACTTAACAACAAAATAACTGAAAACGTGTTTTATAGTCTAGTTTCTTCAAAATAGCCACCCTTTGCTCTGATTACTGCTTTGCACACTCTTGGCATTCTCTCCATGAGCTGCAAGAGGTAGTCACCTGAAACGGTTTTCACTTGACAGGTGTGCCTTATCAGGGTTTATTAGTGGAATTTGCTTTATCAATGGGGTTGGGACCATGTCAATGAGAAGGTGTGTCCAACCATTCATACATACATTTATTTTCACATAATAAAATACAGTGTTTCCCACCCATTCATTTATTTGTGGCGGCCCGCCACGAAAGAATTACGTCCTCCACAAATTTAAAAAAATATATATATATATATTTTTTTTTTTTTTTTTGTCCTGTCCAGCTTCTCAGGCAAATCATATACCGTAGTTGATGTAGATGCCCATATAGGCTGTTCAGATTTACTTTACAAAAGAGAAGTGTAGGATACTTCTCTTGTTGCCTTATTTGTATTTGACCACTACTAATTTCTGTTTATTTGTTACTGACTGTGGCAGGACACCTCTGCCTCTGTTTCACTTTATGTTGCTGGTAAATAATATGGTTGTAGTAGTAGGCTAAAGTTAAATTATTTAGTATGCACTAATTAAAGGGGCAGAGCTTTGAGAGACATTTTAGCTTTTATATTTGATAAGATATATTTTTTGTAAGAACCACAATTAATAAATATATTTCAGTGAATAACTTATTGTTCAAATCTGTATATAAATTAGGGCTGCAACAACTAATCGAGTAAATCGATTAAAATCGATTATTAAAATACCTGCCGATTAATTTAGTCATCGATTCGTTGGATCTATGCTATGCGCATGCGCAGAGGCTTTTAATTTATTTTATTGATTTTTTTTAAATAAATCTTTATTTATAAACTGCAACATGTACAAACAGCTGAGAAACAATAATCAAAATAAGTATGGTGCCAGTATGCTGGTTTTTTTTTTCAATAAAATACTGGAAAGGATAGAAATGTAGTTTGTCTCTTTTATCCGATTATTAATCGATTAATTGAAGTAATAATCGACAGATTAATCGATTATCAAATTAATCGTTAGTTGCAGCCCTAATATAAATATGTACAGAAAGTGTTGTAATTATATTGTAAAATGGATGGATGGATGGATGGATGGATGGATGGATGGATGGATGGATGGATGGATGGACGTTTAAAACAAAACTGTTATTATTAATTAGTAAGTATACATTTTTTGAGCCTTTTTAGAGAAAATCATATCATTGTAGTAAATTATGCAAATTACTCAATGATGTCATGGTGACCACGCCCACAGCCACGCCCCCACCACCACAGGTATCTTGGCAGTTTATGGGAAACACTGAAACATGTTTTCAGTTATGTCACCTTTTTTTTTTTCTTAAGTACATAACCCCACATAGTTGTGATGTGACAATCTACAATGTAAATAGTCATGAAAATAAAGATTGAATGGAACTTCTGGCCTGTACCGTACGTCAAACTGCCAAAATATCGGCGGTGATAATCGGTGTCTCTCTAATGGCAAGTAAAACACTCGCCATTGAATGTCGGAATAGCAAGAAAGTGCAGACGCTCCAACTTGCTGTAAATGTTCTGACGTTACGTTTTGCTCTCAGACGCAGTCATGCGTTAAAATATTCCAGAATAAGTTGACTGAACCCACCAGGAGGGTCTGCGGCTCAAAGGCAGCGCCTCTTTTTAACTTGAACATCATCAACACTGTCAAACGTGTCCTTTTTATCCCCTTTGCTGTTTTAAGGAGCGCCGGGTTTAATGTGTCCCCAGTCTAAAATGTTTCTGAGCGACGCGGATGTATGCGGTTTGATAGCGGCGCTCTCAGGGGGGGCGGCGCAGGGACTGATTCAAAATTCACATGCCGTTAAAAGTCCTCCTTTTTAACAAGTACAGTCAGGCTCTTTTCCTCCCCGTTCGCTCAGCGGAAGTGTTCCAGCGCACGTTGACATCACAGAGCGGTTCCCCTCTGACCCGTGACCCGTACAGTAAAACTTTGTGACGATTGGAACTCATCTTGTCTCGTTCGGCTTCCTCAAACATAAACACAAGTTAGGGCTGGGCGATATATGGAATATACTGGATATATCACGGGGTTGTCTCTGTGCGATAGAGAAAATGACTATAATGTGATATTGGAGTATACGTTCTCACGCAGTTTCTTTTAGCTTTTCCCACTCCAGTGTTTCCCACACATTCATTTATTTGTGCGGCCCGCCACGAAAGAATTAAGGCCGCCAGCTTCTCAGGCAAATCATATAGTTGATGTAGATGCCCATATCGGCTGTTCAGATTTACTTTACACAAGAGAAGTGTAGGATCAAGATTTTTGGAGCTCTTTGTTCAGTGGGTCAGATGTTTGATGAAGCTTTGTGTCTATCTACCACCACTACTGTTTTCTGTTTATTTGTTACTGACTGTGGCAGGACACCTCTGCCTCTGTTTCACTTTATGTTGCTGGTAAATAATATGGTTGTAGTAGTAGGTTAAAGTTAAATTATTTAGTATACACTAATTAAAGGGGCAGAGCTTTAAGAGACATTTTAGCTAGGGATGTCCGATAATGGCTTTTTGCCGATATCCGATATTCCGATATTGTCCAATTCTTTAATTACCGATACCGATATCAACCGATATATGCAGTCGTGGAATTAACACATTATTATGCCTAATTTGGACAACCATGTATGGTGAAGATAAGGTACTTTTTTTTTAAAATAATAAAATAAGATAACTAAATTAAAAACATTTTCTTGAATAAAAAAGAAAGTAAAACAATATAAAAACAGTTACATAGAAACTAGTAATTAATGAAAATGAGTAAAATGAACTGTTAAAGGTTAGTACTATTAGTGGAGCAGCAGCACGCACAATCATGTGTGCTTACGGACTGTATCCCTTGCAGACTGTATTGATATATATTGATATATAATGTAGGAACCAGAATATTGATAACAGAAAGAAATGGGGGGAGGGAGGTTTTATGGGTTGGTGCACTAATTGTAAGTGTATCTTGTGTTTTTAATGTTGATTTAATAAAAAAAAAAAAAAAAAAAACGATACAGATAATTAAAAAAACGATACCGATAATTTCCGATATTACATTTTAACGCATTTATCGGACATCCCTAAATTTAGCTTTTATATTTTTATAAGATATATTTTTTTTAAGAACCACAATTAATAAATATATTTCAGTGAATAACTTATTGTTCAAATCTGTATATAAATATGTACATAAAGTGTTGTAATTATATTGTAAAATGGATGGATGGACGTTTCAAACAAAACTGTTATTATTAATTAGTAAGTATACATTTTTTGAGCCTTTTTAGAGAAAACCATATCATTGTAGTAAATTATGCAAATTACTCGATGATGTCATGGCGACCACGCCCATAGTCACGGCCATAGCCACGCCCCCACCGCCACAGGTATCTTGGCAGTTTATGGGAAACACTGCACTCTTTCTTGTTTCTCCTTCTCACAGAGACATAAAACAAGCGCACCTTCTTACATACGTCACATACTGTCACGCGTGCAACGTCATACGCCCTCGCCGAGCAGAGAGGTAGCGGCATGGGCAACGTTAGCTGTGATGCTAGCGGAGCGGTGCGAGTGGTAATACGAGAGAGAGAGAAGGTGCGAATCCGGAAACAAATGAAGGAAGAATTAATTCCCAAGACAAACAGCAGGGGGTCCATCGTCTGGCGGTGGTTTGGCTTCAAGCGGGAAGATGTTGAACAGACAACCGTGATATGTTAAGTATGCGGCAAAAGCGTTGCTACAAAAAGTAGCATTACTGCTAATGTGTAGCATCATTTGAAAAGTCACCCGCTAGAGCAGGGGTCACCAACCTTTTTGAAAGCAAGAGCTACTTCTTGGGTACTGATTAATGCGAAGGGCTACCAGTTTGATACACACTTATATAAATTGCCAGAAATAGCCAATTTGCTCAATTTACCTTTAACTCTATGTTATTATTAATAATTAATGATATTTACACTTAATTGAACGGTTTAAAAGAGGAGAAAACACGAAACAAATGACAATTACATTTTGAAACATAGTTTATCTTCAATTTCGACTCTATAAAATTCAAAATTCTACCGAAAAGAAGAGAAAAAATAGCTCATTCGAATCTTTTTTAAAAAATTAAAAAAATAATTTATGGAACATCATTAGTCATTTTTCCTGATAAAGATTCATTTTAGAATTTTGATGACATGTTTTAAATAGGTTAAAATCCAATCTACACTTTGTTAGAATATATAACAAATTGGAAGAAGCTATATTTCTAACAAAGACAAATCATTATTTCTTCTAGATTTTCCAGAACAACATTTTTAAAAGAAATTCAAAAGACTTTGAAATAACATTTAAATTTGATTCTACAGATTTTCTAGATTTGCCAGAATAATTTTTTTGAATTTTAATCATAACAAAGTTGAAGAAATATTTCACAAATATTCTTCGTTGAAAAAAACAGAAGCTAAAATGAAGAATTAAATTAAAATGTATTTATTATTCTTTACAATAAAAAAAATAAATTTACTTGAACATTGATTTAAATTGTCAGGAAAGAAGAGGAAGGAATTTAAAAGGTAAAAAGGTATATGTGTTTAAAAATCCTATAATCATTTTTAAGGTTGTATTTTTTCTCTAAAATTGTCTTTCTGAAAGTTATAAGAAGCAAAGTGAAAAAATAAATGAATTTATTTAAACAAGTGAAGATATAAAATATAAAATATTTTCTTGGATTTTCAAATTCCATTTGAGTTTTGTCTCTCTTAGAATTAAAAATATCGGGCAAAGCGAGACCAGCTTGCTAGTAAATAAATAAAATTTTAAAAATAGAGGCAGCTCACTGGTAAGTGCTGCTATTTGAGCTATTTTTAGAACAGGCCAGCGGGCGACTCATCTGGTCCTAACGGGCTACCTGGTGCCCGCGGGCACCCCGTTGGTGACCCCTGCGCTAGAGAATGAAGAGTGCTTAAAACTCCGCATGTCAACATCTCCGTTCGGTGCCACACCCACAAAATGCCCAAACAACCATTTCCACATCAACGCCGTATGAAACAAATAGTCAACAACAGAAGGAGATAACGTCCGCAGGAACCTACCACATAGTGAAGGATTTGATTTCCTATTATGCAGCTCATTTTTATTTGACACTTATTGAAATATCTTGTGTGACATCATGCACAAAAGTGCACTTTGTTTTAAACTATTGTAGTGACGTTCTGTACAAAAAGTGCACTTTAATTGAGTGTTGTTTTGATACGTCATCTTAGTGACATCATGCACAAAAGTGCACTAATAGCTTGTTTTAAAATGTCTGACAATCTTGCACTTTCTGTTTTGGAAATGACATGAATGTTTGTGCCACTGCTTAATAACTGTTTCATAAATACACTTTTAGTTGTGATTTCCCTCTCTACATGAAAGTTTAAAAGTAGCATATGAAGAATGTTTTAATGTAGACACATAGAATCATCATACTGCTGTGATTATATCAATCAATCAATCAATCAATGTTTATTTATATAGCCCTAAATCACAAGTGTCTCAAAGGGCTGCACAAGCCACAACAACATCTGCGGTACAGAGCCCACATCAGGGCAAGGAAAAACTCAAACCCAATGGGACGATTATCCAGATATATATGGTGTATCGTGACATTGAGATATTAATAAAAGGCCGTATCCCCCAGCTCTAACACAAGTCAAAGCCAGTGCTAATATTTTGGCCTTCAGCCGAGTCAAGTGCTAAAGTTAACTGCTAGTCGCTAAAGTAGTTAGCACAGGGCTGTCAAACAGGTTTTATCCGGCCCGCGGGATGAATTTGCCAAGTATAAAAATGAAATGAAAGAAACTGCTGTTCTAAATGTGTCCACTGGATGTCGCTATAGCAATTCTTTGTATCTTTTGTAGATGCTACACTATATTGCCAAAAGTATTTGGCCACCTGCCTTGACTCACATATGAACTTGAAGTGCCATCCCATGGAATTGTCCTAAATGTTTTGGTATTGTCTATTTTCTTACACTTTATAAAGCATTTCTTATATATTCCTTATTTTATTACCTTCATTTTAAGAGCTTATTGTTAACTGTTCAATGTGATTTTAAATGGTGAATTAAATGGTAAATGGGTTGTACTTGTATTGCGCTTTTCTACCTTCAAGGTGCTCAAAGCGCTTTGACACTATTTCCACACCCACACCCACACACACTGATGGCGGGAGCTGCCATGCAAGGCCCTAACCACCACCCATCAGGAGCAAGGGTGAAGTGTCTTGCTCAAGGACAACGGCCGTGACTAGGTTGGTAGAAGCTGGGGATCGAACCAGGAACCCTCAGGTTGCTGGCACGGCCACTCTCCCAACCCCGCCACGCCGTTACTATTTTGTTTACATTGTAACACCACGCCACCCCAGCCGCGCTCACCCTTTAGAGCACAGCTGTAACATCCTGGCACTAAACCAGCAGAAAATAGTTCTTCTCAGGTTTCTCTATGTTTACATTTTGCACTATTTTCTTACACTTTCTTACATATTCCTTATTTTATCACCTTCATTTTAAGAGCTTATTGTTAATTGTTCAATGTGATTTTACTATATTGTTTACATTGTAACACCACGCCCCCTTAGCCGCGCTTACCCTTTAGAGCACAGCTGTAACTTCCTGGCACTAAACCTGCAGAAAATAGTTCTTCTCAGGTTTCTCTGTGTTTACATTTTGCACTATTTTCTTACATATTCCTTATTTTATCACCTTCATTTTAAGAGCTTATAGTTAAGTGTTCAATGTGAGTTTACTATTTTGTTTACATAGTAACACCACGCCACCTTAGCCGCGCTCACCCTTTAGAGCACAGCTGTAACTTCCTGGCACTAAACCTGCAGAAAATAGTTCTCAGGTTTCTCGATGTTTACATTTCGTACTGTTTTCATACACTTTATTAAGCATTTCTTACATATTCCTTATTGTTGCACCTTCATTTTAAGAGATTATAGTTAAGTGTTCAATGTGAGTTTACTATTTTGTTTACATTGTAACACCACGCCACCTTAGCCGCGCTCACCCTTTAGAGCACAGCTGTAACATCCTGGCACTAAACCTGCAGAAAATAGTTCTTCTCTATGTTTACATGTTGCACTATTTTCTTACACTTTCTTACATATTCCTTATTTCATCACCTTCATTTTAAGAGCTTATTGTTAATTGTTTAATGTGATTTTACTAGTTTGTTTACCTTGTAACACCACGCCACCTTAGCCGCGCTCACCCTTTAGAGCACAGCTGTAACATCCTGGCACTAAACCTGCAGAAAATAGTTCTTCTCAGGTTTCTCTGTGTTTACATTTTGCACTATTTTCTTACATATTCCTTATTTTATCACCTTCATTTTAAGAGCTTATAGTTAAGTGTTCAATGTGATTTTACTATTTTGTTTACATAGTAACACCACGCCACCTTAGCCGCGCTCACCCTTTAGAGCACAGCTGTAACTTCCTGGCACTAAACCTGCAGAAAATAGTTCTCAGGTTTCTCGATGTTTACATTTCGTACTATTTTCATACACTTTATTAAGCATTTCTTACATATTCCTTATTGTTGCACCTTCATTTTAAGAGATTATAGTTAAGTGTTCAATGTGAGTTTACTATTTTGTTTACATTGTAACACCACGCCACCTTAGCCGCGCTCACCCTTTAGAGCACAGCTGTAACTTCCTGGCACTAAACCTGCAGAAAATAGTTATTCTCACATTTCTCCGTGTTTACATTTTCACACTTTGCACAATTTTTTTACACTTTTTTAAGCATTTCTTACATAGTCCTTATTTTTAGAAGTTATTGTTAAGTGTTTTTACAATTTTGTTGACATTGTTTTGAGTGTTTTCCATGTTTGTGTTGGCATTTCCTGCCTGCCTTTTTTCCTGACTTGAGAGGCGGCGCTATCAAATTACGCAACTGGTAGCTTTTTTTGGACCGGGCAGCTCATTTTCGACTGAACACCAAACCACCTCTAGGTAATGTTGCGAGACAGAATTTGGACAAAAAAAGAACGCTCCAACGTAAGCGAGGTAAAGCTCCACTATTCCAAAAATGTGCTAGCTTGATGCTAATATACATTGTCTTTGCTATTGACATGCTCAGCATTAGCGATTTGACATGGCGATTTCTACTAGGATGCACGTTGAACTCTGGTGCCTAATAAGTACAATACTTACAGTATTAACACTTTTTAGGGCGCAACAACACATTTTTCTCTAGCATGCTTGTCAGGATGTGATACCTCTATATCCAATTAGCTGAGGGACTATAATGAGAAGGTGACATTTGAAATAAAAATGTCTTGGTCCTCATTTTCCATATGTATCACTATTAACCGATATAATACACGATCGTGATACGGTTTTAATCCTAACAAAAGAAAAGTTTTACTTTTGTAGCAGTTAACTTAGTTGTCCCACTCAGACCTTGGAGCAGACTTTCATTATTTTCTACGGGAAATAAACTATTAACACTTTAAAGTGAATATTCTATTGACGGAATATCATAAAAATACGCATCAATACTTTTTATGTCGTTGCCTTTTCATCAGACGACCACTCGCGAGAAGGGTAATAGGAAACCTCAGAAAACAGTCTAACAGGATGCCTTCATTGCTGAAACATTCTCAGTAAATCTTTTTTTTTTTTTTTCGTCTGAAAGAATGACGACTGGAGTCCCTTCCAACAGCGGCCGGCTGGTCGGCCACTTGTGATCGCACCATAAAAGGTCAACACACGGCGAAAGGCAGCAAATGAGCGCAAATCGCCGCACAAGTCGCTGCAAAGACAACACGGTTAGGATCCTGCAGTCGGAACCCTTGAGGGAACGCAGATGTCACGCGGGATACGTCGTGCTCGTCCACAATGGGACGCTTCTAGTTAGCGAGAACGGAATGTGCAAGAAAACACAGGTCAGGAAGTTCGCTATTTTACGTTGCGTTGTGCAGCGACCAAGAAAAGCAATCAAAAAAAGGGGCAAGCAATAAATGTGAAAAATACAATTATGCAGAAAAAAATCAGTTTGAATTGATGATTACTGGTAAGTGAAATATAAAAGAATAAATAAGTAACTACTTGGGTAGGAATCTGACTAAGAGTAATAAAAAAATGATGTGGCTGTATGGTTGAAATTCAATTAGTGCCTCAAACAATGTCATTATTGTGTGAATGCTCCAAAACATTCACACAATAATGGTTTTCTACACCAAAATGCATCTATTTAGTATTATTATTATTCTCCAGATTTTGGTGCATTCTACCTTTTCACATTTTTCAACCCGATTCAAACCGTTCCAGGTTCAAACTGTTCAGCCTATTCAAAGAATCGCGGGCTTTCCCTTGACAAGTTCCAAAAATTCCCATATTTTCCAGAATCCCAGGTTTTCCGGGACATTTTTCCCCATTAAAAATGAATTGGCCATTTTTCAAAACTTCCACCATTTCCACAATTTTCAACCGATTCAAACCATTCCACCTTCAACACATTCCACCATTCTGAAAATAGAAACTTACGTACTTCCAAGTTAAAAAAAATTCCAGGATTTTCCTGAATTCCTGGTTTCCCGGGACATTTTTCCCATTTGAAATGAATTGGCCATTTTTCAAATTTCCACCATTTCCACATTTTTCAACCCATTCAAACCATTCTACCTTCAACATATTCCACCATTCTGAAAATAGAAACTTATCTATTTCCAAGTTCAAAAAAATTTCCAGGATTTTCCTGAATTCCTGGTTTTCCGGGACATTTTTCCCCATTTAAAATGAATTGGCCATTTTTCAAACTTCCACCATTTCCACAATTTTCAACCGATTCAAACCATCCCACCTTCAACACATTCCACCATTCTAAAAATAGAAACATACATACTTCCAAGTTCAAAAAAAATTCCAGGATTTTCCTGAATTCATGGTTTTCCGGGACATTTTTCCCATTTAAAATGAATTGGCCATTTTTCAAATTTCCACAATTTCCACATTTTTCAACCAATTCAAACCATTCCACCTTCAACACATTCCACCATTCTGGAAATAAAAACGGCTCTTTTTCCAAGTTCAAAACAGTTCCAGGATATTCCTGAATTCCTGGTTTCCCGGGACATTTTTCCCATTTAAAATGAATTGGCCATTTTTCAAATTTCCACAATTTCCACATTTTTCAACCGATTCAAACCATTCCACCTTCAACACATTCCACCATTCTGGAAATAAAAACGGCTCTTTTTCCAAGTTCAAAAAAATTCCAGGATTTTCCTGAATTCCTGGTTTCCCGGGACATTTTTCCCATTTAAAATGAATTGGCCATTTTTCAAATTTCCACCATTTTCACATTTTTCAACCGATTCAAACCATTCCACCTTCAACACATTCCACCATTCTGGAAATAAAAACGGCTCTTTTTCCAAGTTCCAAAAAATTCCAGGATTTTCCAGAATTCCTGGTTTTCCAAAGCCCTATTTTCACCCTTTTTTCTGGCGACTACTCCTTCCACATTTTTCAACCGTTCCACCGTCAAATCATTCTTCTTAATCAGGACAAAAAACTAAGTTGTTTTTTGAACTGGAAAAATCCAGGAATTCCATAATACCATTTTTCATTTCAACATGTTAGTACTTCAACATTTCTCCACCGATTTGAAAAATTTCAACACCAACCATTTCAACCCATTCAGACCTTTCAAGTTTTTTACCATTTTCAAAAAAATTCCCGCTTTTCCCGAAATTCCCAATTTTTTCATTTACTTCAACAATTCTAAAAATATTTCCCGGATTTCCCATAATTCCTTTTTTTTTTTGCATTTTCTCAGTTGGCCATTTTTCTAATTTCCACAATTCCCACATTCTTCAACCCATTCAAACCATTCCACATTCAACACATTCCACCATTCTGAAAATAGAAACTTCTCTTTTTCCAAGTTCAAAAAAAATTCCAGGATTTTCCAGAATTCCTGGAAATATTTCCACCCTTTTTTCTGGCGACTACTCCTTCCACATTTTTCAACACATTTCAATCGTTCCACCGTCAAATCATGCCTCTTAGTCAGGACAAAAAACAAGGTTGTTTTTTTAACTGGAAAAATTCCTGGTTTTCCCGAAATTCCAGGAATTCCATAACACCATTTCTCATTTCAACATGTTAGTACTTCAACATTTCTCGACCGATTTGAAAAATTTCAACACCAACCATTTCAACCCATTCAGACATTTCAAGTTTTTTACCATTTTCAAAAAAATTCCCGCTTTTCCCGAAATTCCCAATTTTTTCATTTACTTCAACAATTCTAAAAACATTTCCCGGATTTCCCATAATTCCTTTTTTTTTTGCATTTTTCTAATTTCCACAATTCCCACATTCTTCAAACCATTCCATCTTCAACACATTCCACCATTCTGAAAATAGAAACTTCTCTTTTTCCAAGTTCAAAAAAAATTCCAGGATTTTCCAGAATTCCTGGAAATATTTCCACCCTTTTTTCTGGCGACTACTCCTTCCACATTTTTCGACGCATTTCAATCGTTCCACCGTCAAATCATTCCTCTTAGTCAGGACAAAAATCTAAGTTGTTTTTTTAACTGGAAAAATTCCCGGTTTTCCCGAAATTCCAGGAATTCCATAATACCATTACTCATATCAATGTTACTACTTCAACATTTCTCCACCGATTTGAAAAATTTCAACACCAACTATTTCAACTCATTTAGACCGTTCAAGTTTTTTACCATTTTCAAAAAAATTCCCGCTTTTCCCGAAATTCCCAATTTTTTTCATTTACTTCAACAATTCTAAAAATATTTCCCGGATTTCCCATAATTCCTTTTTTTTTGTTGCATTTTCTCAGTTGGCCATT
Organism: Entelurus aequoreus; assembly: GCF_033978785.1. Lineage (NCBI taxonomy): Eukaryota > Metazoa > Chordata > Actinopteri > Syngnathiformes > Syngnathidae > Entelurus > Entelurus aequoreus. Next base: position 1,669,701 of record NC_084757.1, on the reverse strand, counting down.
TTTCTAATTTCCACAATTCCCACATTCTTCAACCCATTCAAACCATTCCACATTCAACACATTCCACCATTCTGAAAATAGAAACTTCTCTTTTTCCAAGTTCAAAAAAAATTCCAGGATTTTCCAGAATTCCTGGAAATATTTCCACCCATTTTTCTGGCGACTACTCCTTCCAGATTTTTCAACGCATTTCAACCGTTCCACCGTCAAATCATTCCTCTTAATCAGGACAAAAAACAAGGTTGTTTTTTTAACTGGAAAAATTCCCGGTTTTCCCGAAATTCCAGGAATTCCATAACCCCATTTCTCATTTCAACATGTTAGTACTTCAACATTTCTTGACCGATTTGAAAAATTTCAACACCAACCATTTCAACTCATACAGCCCATTCAAGTTTACCATTTTCAAAAAAATTATCGCTTTTCCCGAAATTCCCAATTTTTTCTGAAATGTGCATTGAAATCAATGAGACATTCTTCAAAGTTCCACAACTTCACATTTGTCATCTGATTCAAACGGTTCCAACTTCAAAATATTCAGCCTGTTCAGGAATTGTGTGCTCTACTTCAACAATTCTAAAAATAATTCCAGGATTTCCCATAATTCCTTTTTTTTTTTTGCATTTTCTCAATTGGCCATTTTCCTAATTTCCACAATTCCCACATTCTTCAACCCATTCAAACCATTCCACCTTCAACACATTCCACCATTCTGGAAATAGAAACGTCCCTTTTTCCAAGTTGAAAAAAATTCCAGGATTTTCCAGAATTCCTGCTTTTCCAAAGCCCTATTTCAACCCTTTTTTCTGGCGACTACTCCTTCCACATTTTTCAACGCATTTCAACCATTCCACCGTCAAATCATGCCTCTTAGTCAGGACAAAAAACTAAGTTGTTTTTTTAACTGGAAAAATTCCCGGTTTTCCCGAAATTCCAGGAATTCCATAATACCATTACTCATTTCAACATGTTACTACTTCAACATTTCTCCTCCGATTTGAAAAATTTCAACACCAACTATTTCAACTCATTCAGACCGTTCAAGTTTTTCACCATTTTCAAAAAAATTCCCGCTTTTCCCCGAAATTCAATTTTTTCTGAAATTTTCCTTGAAATCAATGAGACATTCTTCAAAGTTCCACAACTTCCACATTTTTCATCTGATTCAAACTGTTCCAACTTCAAAATATTCAGCCTGTTCAGGAATTGTGTGCTCTACTTCAACAATTCTAAAAATAATTCCAGGATTTCCCATAATTCCTTTTTTTTAGCATTTTCTCAATTGGCCATTTTCATAATTTCCACAATTCCCACATTCTTCAACCCATTCAAACCATTCCACCTTCAACACATTCCACCATTCTGGAAATAGAAACGTCCCTTTTTCCAAGTTCAAAAAAATTCCAGTATTTTCCAGAATTCCTGCTTTTCCAAAGCCCTATTTCAACCCTTTTTTCTGGCGACTACTCCTTCCACATTTTCCAACGCATTTCAATCGTTCCACCGTCAAATCATGCCTCTTAGTCAGGACAAAAAACTAAGTTGTTTTTTTAACTGGAAAAATTCCCGGTTTTCCCGAAATTCCAAGAATTCCATAATACCATTACTCATTTCAACATGTTACTACTTCAACATTTCTCCACCGATTTGAAAAATTTCAACACCAACTATTTCAACTCATTTAGACCGTTCAAGTTTTTTACCATTTTCAAAAAAAATCCCACTTTTCCCGAAATTCCCAATTTTTTCATTTACTTCAACAATTCTAAAAATATTTCCCGGATTTCCCATAATTCCTTTTTTTTTGGCATTTTCTCAGTTGGCCATTTTTCTAATTTCCACAATTCCCACATTCTTCAACCCATTCAAACCATTCCACCTTCAACACATTCCACCATTCTGAAAATAGAAACTTCTCTTTTTCCAAGTTCCAAAAAAATTACAAGATTTTCTAGAATTCCTGGAAATATTTCCACCCTTTTTGAAGAATGTATTCCTGGTTTTCCAAAGGCCTATTGCCACCCTTTTTTTCTGGCGACTACTCCTTCCACATTTTTCAACGCATTTCAATCGTTCCACCGTCAAAACATTCCTCTTAATCAGGACAAAAAACAAAGTTATTTTTTTAACTGAAAAAATTCACGGTTTTCCCGAAATTCCAGGAATTCCATTTCTCGTTTCAACATCTTACTACTTCAACATTTCTCCACCGATTTAAAAAATGTCAATGCCAACCATTTCAACTCATTCAGACTTTTCAAGTTGTTTTTTTTTACCATTTTCAAAAAAATTCCTACTTTTCCCGAAATTCCCAATTTTTTCTGAAATTTTCATTGAAACCAATGGGACATTCTTCAAAGTTCCACAACTTCCACATTTTTCATCTGATTCAAACGGTTCCAACTTCAAAATATTCAGCCTGTTCAGGAATTGTGCGCTCTACTTCAACAATTCTAAAAAAAAAAATTCTGGATTTCCCATAATTCCTTTTTTTTTTTTTTGCATTTTCCCAATTGGCCATTTTTCAAACTTCCACAATTCCCACATTCTTCAACCCATTCCACCTGACACATTCCACCATTCTGGAAATTAAAACTACCCTTATTCCAAGTTTTAAAAAATTCCTGATTTTCCCAAAATTCCCTAATACCATTTACTACTTCAACATTTCTTGCCAGATTTAAACAATTTTAACACCAACCAATTCAGCTCATTCAGGACATTCATGCTCCTAATCATTTTCAAAAAAATCCAGCTTTTCCCAAAAATTTTCAAAATTCCAGGAAATTCCCATTAAAATGAATGGGACATTTTTCCAAGTCGCACAATTCCCACATTTTTCAACCTTTTCAAACCATTCCAACATTAACACATTCCACTCATCCTGGACATTCAAACTAATACTTTCCCAAGTTCCAAACCAAATTTGAGTTTTCCTAGAAATTTAAACACTTCAACATTCAAACTATTCTTACATTCATACTACATTCTGTCAGCATTTCAATTCAACTTCAGCATTGGAGCATTCACACGCAATTCCTTCAGGAATTGCCTCTTCTGGTTAATTTTATAGTATTCATATTGTAATTATTAGTACAGTTGAAGCTTTGTTGTTGAGAGTATGTTCTGTTCGGTTCCTTGATGACGTGTACTTTCTATTCTTGTGGCACTTTGAGACCTTTGGCCAGGTGTACCTAATGAAGAGGCCACTAAGTGTTGTGAGATAAGAGTTGATTTTCATGTTTAACGTGCGGTTGACTTGCGTGGAAGATGGAGGCCCGGACACGTTTGACCCGCTCCATTTCAAAATAAGAGCGGGGAGGGGGAATTAAAGGTATGTTTTACATTTCTTAAAATGAAGGTGTTAGACATTTTATTATTTTGTTGTTTCACGACTTTACGGTCAAGCTCGCTTAGCGGTGAGCAGGGCTTCTCCTCTCCTGTGTTTTGCTCCACACATTAGAACCACATTTTATTGCAGCGTTATTAATACTTTTTATATCCCTGCAGACTGTATTGATCTATATTGATATATAATGTAGGAACCAGAAATATAAAAAAAAAATAAAAAAATTGGATTGGGGACCACTGCTCTAGACCAGGGGTTTTTATCCTTTTCCACTACAGAGGGGACCGGGTCACACTCAAATATTAAGACAGAATTAAAAATATTACTCTTGATTTTAACCGTAGAGTATAAACCGAAAAAACAAAAACCTAAAGATAAATACTGATACTGCAATAGAAAGGACTCGTAAAAACTGCTGAAAAATACATGTACATCCATATACGCAGTGCTAAAATGATAAAATTCTAACTAAATTAATACATTTGAATAATATATATGGTATTACATAAACTGTCAATAAAATTAGAATGAAAATGAAAACACATCTTCCCCACTTTAATCATAACTTCTATGACTTTAGCTCCATACTGTTTGTTTGATATTGTCATTACTGCCACAAGTGGTGGCAGAGTGTATTACAACTGAGTCGCGCTCTTGCCCATACAGTCCACAGCTGATAAACTGATTTATTTTTTTTTTGCGACCAAACAATGGCCCTATGGTTAAGAAATACCAGTGGTTCTCAAACTTTTTTTCCACCAAGAACCACCTCAGAAAAATACTTGGCTTTCCAAGTATCAGCATAATAACCAACATTAAAATACAGTAGGCCTAAGTATTCATTAAAACAAGGCAGAGGTTTTAATAAACAAGTATATACATTTTTTTGGGCCACAGTTTGAACAGTAACACTGTGTTTGAGTATAGGAAAATAAAACACTGTACTTTAATCATGTGATTCTTTGGCGTATCGCCCCCAGACCCCACTTTACAGACAACTAGCCACGCATGTTAGGTTAATCACTGGTTTTGTTGTGGTTGGTTTCCTGGTATGATGCTAAAATAACCAAAACATAGGGACGTTTTTGTACTTTAATTGCCATGGTTATTTTATTCAAAGAAACCTTAATTAAGCGTTGATGCGCATGCTCAGTAGCGTTGGGTAGCACATTTTCTCACCACGCCGGCTCCCTTCAAAGAGACATAAATCCTATATTTTGTTTTTGGATAATGTCTCAATCCACCAAAAAAAATACACCAATTTCCCTTCAGTGTCATGATTTCTTTGGGAGTATACTTCCAAAAATCTTGGAGTGCGCTACAAACATGACGCTACTAGCAAGAATATGTCCGGCGGATGCAAAGAAAGACCGGCGGGAGAGTTTTTTGGAAGGAAGTAGTAATGAAACTATCAAGCTGGTACCACGCAAATGTCCGATAGCTAAGATTAGGATTTTGATTTGAGCACCGAAAGTCTCTCACTAGTTTAGCAGGAAGAGAGTCGAATATCCTTCCTCATCTTTGACATCTCTGACTGTGCATTTATTCGTTTTTCTTTTTTGTCTCCTCAGGCAAAACTTTTCGTTTCTTTGGTCGTTTCGGAGCTTCGGCCAGGCTAGCAGTAATTGCACCTTCTTTTTCTTTTTGGTTTTCTGGCGGCACACAGGACTTCGCATCGACTTTGTTTCAACGAACGGGGGAAAGAGGGAGTGACGTATGCCGTAAAGCAAGTCGGCACATTTGTTGTCGTTAAGAGAGCGATACAGACGCCCTGAGGCCACGACAGAGGTGACATTGAAGTTTGTACGTCCGTGTGTCTTCCTACAAGGTATGAAACTATTTGTAAAACATAGTGACGTTTTTGTACTTTAATTGCCATGGTTATTTTGTTCAAAGAAACCTTAAAAAGTGTTGATGCGCCCAAAGTTGCAGCTAGCTTAAAAAAAAACGTCCCTACTTAGCTTGCCTGTTAGCAGCGACTAGTTAGCGCGGCGGGTAATTTGAAAATCATGATATTTACAGAAAATGTTGGAAATAGGTCCTGGAACAAGTGCTTTTGTAGTTTATTATTCATATATGAACTTGTCAAAATACTTATTGTTGACATTCATTCTGTCACTATAAAGAATAAACCAGGGGTTCCAAAATGTTATAAACACAGCGATTTTAAGCGTACGTCCTTATTATAAGTGACGTACACCATAATTAAATAGGTGGGGATCGTCACGTTCAATAGATGGCTTCTAATAAGTCTTGAAGACATGCAACCAATGATTGTGTGAGCTTGACGTATGTCAACATTAAAATGTATTAGCCATGGCGGGCCAAACGAAACGACGCGGCGGTCCAAATTTGGCCCCCGGCCCCCCACTTTACAGACAACGAGACATGCATGTTAGGTTAATCACCGGTTTTGTTGTGGTTTGTTTCCTGATATGTAAAATGATGCTAAAATAAACAAAACATGGGGACGTTTTTGTACGTTAAATGCCATGGTTATTTTGTTCAAAGAAACCATGAATTACCATGAATTGATTACGTGGACCCCGACTTAAACAAGTTGAAAAACTTATTGGGGTGTTACCATTTAAGTGGTCAATTGTACGGAATATGTACCGTACTGTGCAATCTACTAGTGTACAGCTCTGGTAATGGGTACATTCGCACCCCACCTGCACAAATGTACTTCAAAATGTAACAATCAAAATAAATATGACTTTTTTTTTGTTTACTAGGGCATGCATATATAATATGCATTAGTTTGACCATTTAAAATCAACGATAATAAAAAGGAGATGCTTGGAAATAGCATAAAAATGCCCCAAAAACTTGGAAAACGCGATTCATAGCGTTACTTTTTGGTGTGACCATCATGAGCAGAACGTTCTGTTCAGGTATATTTCTTTTATATTTTGATAAACCATCATATTTATGTATTACTAAATTTAAATAGGTATTGATCAATCTTTAAGCTGTGTGTATTTGATTCCAGTTTGCTTTTGACATCTTATTTAGAATTGCAGTTGAAACTTTTACAACCTTGTGTTGCGCTCATGATGGCGTAACCAAACTAGATTATTTTGAATATTTATTCCCTTTTTTACACTTAGTATATTTAAATATTCATTTATAAACATTGGATGCATTTCAAATATCAATAAAATGCAATTGCCTTCATCTTATAGGGTAATAATTTCACCACACCTAGTGTGTGTGTGACAATCATTGGTACTTTAACGTTTAGTTACACCAAGTCATGAGCGTAACACTAAGCTTCATCACTTTGACTTGTAATATCTCTAACTCTGGTGGTGTTGTATGCTTTTTTTCTTTTTGGATCATGTACTATATACATATAATATAATAAAGCCCCATATACAATTATGTTTCTAGCAATACTTTAATTTTGCCTTTGAAAGTAACACTCCAATGTCCATTAATGGAGCTGTACACACTAATAAAAGTTTCAATCAATCAATCAACCTTAAGCGTTGATGCGCATGCTCAGTAGCGTTGGGTAGCACATTTTCTCACCACGCCGGCTCCCTTCAAAGAGACATAAATCCCATATTTTGTTTTCGGATAATGTCACAATCCACCAAACAAAAAATACACCAATTTTCCTCCAGTGTCATGATTTGTTTGGGAGTATATTTCAAATATATATATAAAATATATTAATTTAGCGGACTTTTAAAAAAACGTGACGAATCTTCGTCATCGGTGTCAAAGGTTGATTTACTTTGATGGCTAACAGCGAAGCTAACACGCTCGTCGCTGCTTTTAAGTCAACAAAGTAGAAGTTTAGAGACATTTTTAAGCCGATAGAGGCTCCTCGCCTCCCCGTCACGTCACAGTTTGTCGTCCGCAGAGTCGAGCAGCCCAGCGCTGGGCTACAAACAGACACGGCAGAGACGCCCAAAGTTGCCGCTAGCTTAAAACAAAACTTCCCTATTAGCTCGCCTGCTAATGCTAGTCCGGCTAACGGCGCGTCCACGCCCTCCCTGGCCGCACAACAGCGTCCGAACCTCGGCCACATTCTTCCATTCTTTGCCGCCGCCTCCCGCCGCCCAGCACACGCCAGGAAGCGGCGTCCCCGCCCGCTCCTGCCGCGGACACGTCAAAGTACAACTTTTGTCACCCGCGCCGATGACCCCGGCCGGGCTTAAAGCGTCGCATGCCGCGTCCGGTTCGGCGGGCTTACCTTGGCTTCGGAGGGAATCAGGCGGCGGGCAGAATCCCAGCAAAAAGCGGCCGAACTCCCCGATCCAAATTCTGGGAGAGTTGTGGCCGGTGACGTCACGCGGGTGAAATTCCAAGCGGCGCGTCAGTTCGGAGGTTTGCCCATGTAAGGCAGCAGGCCAGCCGGGACACCCCGCTCCGTATCCCGCCGCCGACGCCCTTTTGCTTTTATGGAAGTATGGCGTTTATCCCGAAAGATGACTTTTAAAATGCCGCTGCTCGCTCCTTAACGAGGCGCCTTGAAGACACCTCTCGTCGCCATGGAGACGCCTTCGTGCACACCTGGAGAATGCAATCAGGGAGAAAGAGAGTGAAATGGGAAAGTCATGAAACTTTCAAAGTGTTGGTTTTTTTCAGTGTTTTAGGTAAATAATAAATAAATCAGGGGTCACCAACCTTTTTGAAAGCAAGAGCTACTTCTTGGGTACTGATTAATGCGAAGGGCTACCAGTTTGATACACACTTAAATAAATTGCCAGAAATAGCCAATTTGCTCAATTTACCTTTAACTCTATGTTATTATTAATAATAAATTATATTTATTAGGGATGTCCGATAATGGCTTTTTGCCGATATTCCGATATTGTCCAACTCTTTAATTACCGATATCAACCGATACCGATATCAACCGATATATGCAGTCGTGTAATTAACACATTATTATGCCTAATTTGGAAAACCAGGTATGGTGAAGATAAGGTACTTTTTAAAAAAATTAGTAAAATAAGATAAATGAATTAAAAACATTTTCTTGAATAAAAAAGAAAGTACAACAATATAAAAACAGTTACATAGAAACTAGTAATGAATGAAAATGAGTAAAATTAACTGTTAAAGGTTAGTACTATTAGTGGAGCAGCAGCACGCACAATCATGTGTGCTTACGGACTGTATCCCTTGCAGACTGTATTGATATATATTGATATATAATGTAGGAAGCAGAATATTAATAACAGAAGGAAACAACCCTTTTGTGTGAATGAGTGTAAATGGGGGAGGGAGGTTTTTTGGGTTGGTGCACTAATTGTAAGTGTATCTTGTGTTTTTTATGTTGATTTAATTTAAAAAAAAAAAATAAATAAAACGATACCGATAATTTCCGATATTACATTTTAACGCATATATCGGCTAATATTTATCTTTGTGGAAACACTGATCATCTTAATGATTTCTCACAATAAATAAATATATAGAAACAGATAAATATCAATATGCAACACTTTATATTTATATTTTCTCTAAGTGCACATTTTTCAAATTGAACATTTTCAAATGATCACTTCTAAGACAGTCTTGTGAAATCACAATATCCCATTTTAACTAGCGAGCCACTACCATTTTTGAACAAATCATGAATTACTTTGCACCATGTTTGTACAAATAACTCATGTAAAATACAAAAGTCAACTCTCAAATGTTTAAATAAATCATGTCACACTTTGAACCGGACATCAAATCTGTTATCTGTTTCTTTGTCAGTTAGTGAAGACCAAGTCTTTAAAATATTTTCTTGGATTTTTTAAATTCTATTTGAGTTTTGTCTCTCTTAGAATTAAAAATGTCGAGCAAAGCAAGACCAGCTTGCTAGTAAATAAATACAATTTAAAAAATAGAGGCAGCTCACTGGTAGGGCTGCAACTAACGATTAATTTGATAGTCGATTAATCTGTCGATAGTTACTTCGATTAATTGATTAATACTCGGATAAAAGAGACAAACTACATTTCTATTCTTTCCAGTATTTTATTGAAAAAAAACAGCATACTGGCACCATACTTATTTTGATTATTGTTTCTCAGCTGTTTGTAAATGTTGCAGTTTATAAATAAAGATTTTTTTTTATTTTTTTTTTAAATTTTAAATTTTTTTTTTGTAAAAGCCTCTGCGCATGCGCATAGCATAGATCCAACGAATCGATGACTAAATTAATCGGCAACTATTTTTATAATCGATTTTAATCGATTTAATCGATTAGTTATTGCAGCCCTACTCACTGGTAAGTGCTGCTATTTGAGTTTTTTTGAGAACAGGCCAGCGGGCTACTCATCTGGTCCTTACGGGCTACCTGGTGCCCGCGGGCACCGCGTTGGTGACCCCTGAAATAAATGATAAATGGGTTATACTTGTATAGTGCTTTTCTACCTTCAAGGTATTTATTTGTTGTGTCCTAACCCCGAAGGAAAACACAGGCCAGGAAGTTTGCTATTTTACATTTCTTCGTGTAGCGACCGAGAAAAGCAATCAAAAAAGGGGCCGGTACATGTGAAAAATACAATTATGCAAAAAAAAAAAAAAAAAATAGTTTGAATTGATGATTACTAGAAAGCAGTGACGTGCAGCCAGGGGAGGCAGGTGAAGCGGGGCCTCACGCGCCATCATGGAAAGAAAACAAATGTAAAAAAAAAAAAAAAAAAATGTAATTGTTATATGTATCCAGTAAAGTTATTTTCCATTTAACTTCACCAGTTTTAGATTATTTTTATTCAAAATCGCTGAATTTTCACATTTGCCGTTCAAATACTGAGAAGAGACTTGCGGTGAGTCACCAGCCAGTTGAGCCTCACCATGGATTGCGCAATGATTCGGCTAACTGCTGGCCTGCTGTGCAGTGAGACCGTATTGCTATATGAATTATATTATACATTTCCATAGTTTAGTTAGCTGAGGTTTATAATGTACAGTGTATTTTGTCAACAACTGTATGTGTAACCTATTTCTTGTGCTGAGCAATCATAAAACGGCTGCGAAGACGCACTGGCTGAGGCTCGCAGTAATCCCGCCTCCTGGTGGTAGAGGGCGCTAGTGATCCCAGGGATCATTCTTGCGACTACTTTGCTGCAGAAAAAGTGACAACAAGCAGCAACAGTTAGCAGCGATTGTTTATTTTTTCCTCTCGCCTGGACTTTTAACATGGAGGATTACATATCTAAAATAAAACATTTTTCTAAACTGGACTTTCAATCGAAACAGGAGGTAATAATTAAAGGAAGATCTCCATCGAGACAGAGAGACTTTTAAAACTGAAGAAAGATAAGGAAGACTTCTATAAACAAGTTATCGATGCTTTTGTTCAAAAAGAGCGGTGCATGGACTTCATTTATAAGTAGGGATGTCCGATAATATCGGCCTGCCGATATTATCGGCCGATAAATGCGTTAAAATGTAATATCGGAAATTATCGGTATCGGTTTTGTTATTATCTGTATCGTTTTTTTTTATTTTTTTATTTTTTTTATTTTTTATTAAATCAACATAAAAAACACAAGATACACTTACAATTAGTGCACCAACCCAAAAAACCTCCCTCCCCCCATTTATTTCTGTTATCAATATTCTGGTTCCTACATTATATATCAATATATATCAATACAGTCTGCAAGGGATACAGTCCGTAAGCACACATGATTGTGCGTGCTGCTGCTCCACTAATAGTACTAACCTTTAACAGTTCATTTTACTCATTTTCATTAATTACTAGTTTCTATGTAACTGTTTTTATATTGTTTTACTTTCTTTTTTATTCAAGAAAATGTTTTTAATTTAGTTATCTTATTTTATTTATTTTTTTTAAAAGTACCTTATCTTCACCATACATGGTTGTCCAAATTAGGCATAATAATGTGTTAATTCCACGACTGCATATATCGGTTGATATCGGTATCGGTTGATATCGGTATCAGTAATTAAAGAGTTGGACAATATCGGAATATCGGATATCGGCAAAAAGCCATTATCGGACATCCCTATTTATAAGTAAAGGTAAGACCATAATAACATTTTTTTTTATTAAATGTGCATTTTTGTGTGCTACAGTTTGTATGTGTAAAGTTAAAGTACCAATGATTGTCACACACACACACTAGGTGTGGTGAAATTACCCTCTGCATTTGACCCATCTCCTTGATCACCCCCTGGGAGGTGAGGGGAGCAGTGGGCAGCAGCGGCACCGCGCCCAGCAATCATTTTTGGTGATTTAACCCCCAATTCCAACCCTTGATGCTGAGTGCCAAGCAGGGAAGAATGCTGGTATGAGCTTTTAAACATAACCCATCAACTGGTGAATAAGATACTCTTTAGGGTTCATATGTTTGTAAATCTGACTGTGATGAAGTCAGTGCCTCACCAGCCATGAACCTCACCGCACGTCGCTGCTAGAAAGTGACATATATAAGAATACATGGTAACACTTTACTATGGGGAACATATTCACCATTAATTAGTTGCTTATTGACATGCACATTAGTCACACATTGGCTCTTAATTAGTCATTATTAGGGCAGCACGGTGGAAGAGGGGTTTGTGCGTCTGCCTCACAATACGAAGGTCCTGGGTTCGATTCCACACTCGGGATCTTTCTGTGTGGAGTTTGCATGTTCTCCCCGTGACCGTCTCCGGCTTCCTCCCACCTCCAAAGACATGCACCTGGGGATAGGCCGCACCTGGGGATAGGCCCCTCCCACCTCCAAAGACATGCACCTGGGGATAGGCATGGACATGGTGTCCGCTGTAATTTTGGCACACACATTACGTCTCTAATGGCTGTGCTGATGTTGAATAGCAGACACTATCAAGAAATGATCGTGGATTAGCGCTACTAGCAAGAATGTATCGGGCGGATGCAAAGAAAGACCGGCAGGAGTTTTTTTTTTGGAAGGAAGTAGTAGTAAAACTACCAAGCTGGTGGATATTTATTTCTACCAAGCACATTTCCACTAGCTAACATTAGCATTAGCATTTTGATTTGAGCACCGAAAGTCTGTCACTAGTTTAGCAAGAAGAGAGTGGAATATCCCTCCTCACCTTTGAGATCTCGCAATGTTGATGCTGTCTGTGCATTCTTATTCGTTTCTTCCAGGCAAAACTTTTCGTTTCTTTGGTCGTTTCGGAGCGTCGGCCATGCTAGCAGTAATTGTTCAAATCCTGTGCTTGTTAAGGTTAAAACCCCACTGAAGAACTTTAAGTTGATTTTGGCGGCGCCAGTGGACCAAAGCGGTAGTGTTTTGCCAGACATGGTGTCCGCTGTAATTTTGGCACACATATTACGTCGCTAATGGCTGTGCTGATGTTGAATAGCAGACACTATCAAGAAATGATCGTGGATTAGCGCTACAAACATGACGCCACTCGCAAGAATGTATCGGGCGGATGAAAAGAAAGACCGGCGGGTGGTTTTTTTGGAAGGAAGTAGTAGTGAAACTACCAAGCTGGTGGATATTTATTTCTACCACGCACATTTCCACTAGCTAACATTAGCATTAGCATTTTGATTTGAGCACCAAAAGTCTTGTCACTAGTTTAGCAGGAAGAGAGTGGAATATCCCTCCTCCCTTTTTAGATCTCGCAATGTTGATGCTGTCTGTGCATTCTTTTTTGTTTATTCCAGGCAAAACTTTTCGTTTCTTTGGTCGTTTCGGATCGTCGGCCATGCTAGCAGTAATTGTTCAAATCCTGTGCTTGTTAAGGTTAAAACCCCACCTAAGAACTTTAAGTTGATTTTGGCGGCGCCGGTGGACCAAAGCGGTAGTGTTTTGCCAGACATGGTGTCTGCTGTAATTTTGGCAAACATATTACGTCTCTAATGGCTGTGCTGATGTTGAATAGCAGACACTACCAAGAAATGATCGTGGATTAGCGCTACAAACATGACACCACTCGCAAGAATGTATCGGGCGGATGCAAAGAAAGACCGGCGGGTGTTTTTTTTGGAAGGAAGTAGTAGTGAAACTACCAAGCTGGTGGATATTTATTTCTACCTCGCAAATTTCCACTAGCTAACATTAGCATTTTGATTTGAGCACCAAAAGTCTGTCACTAGTTTAGCAGGAAGAGAGTGGAATATCCCTCCTCACTTTTTAGATCTCGCAATGTTGAGGCTGTCTGTGCATTCTTTTTTGTTTATTTTGGGCAAAACTTTTCGTTTCTTTGGTCGTTTCGGAGCGTCGGCCATGCTAGCAGTAATTGCACGTTCTTTCTCTTCTTTTTTTTTGTTTTCTGGCGGCACACACACGCCTTCGCATTGACTTTGCGGGAGTGACGTATGCCGTAAAGCAAGTGGGCACATTTGTAGTCGCTAAGAGAGCGACACAGACGCCCTCAAGCCAGGACAAAGGTGTCATTCAACAATTTGTACGTCCCACAAGTTCTGAAACTATCTTATAAAGGTTGAACAGTTACTTAGTGCTGCTTTGAGGTTACAAGGAACATGTTTAAAAAAGAAAAAAGCCCAAAAAACAGCAACCTGTGACTCATGAACTATGCAAGCAACTTTAAAAAACAAGTTGCTTGTAAAAGGCCGTCTTGGCAACATTGCTGCTAGCAGCTAGGAAGTGTGGTCATAACTCAAA
>NC_084757.1:1628266-1648266 GCF_033978785.1 Entelurus aequoreus | reverse complement strand
CATATATACACATACATATATATATATATATACATACACATATATACATATACAGTATATACATATGTATATACACATATATATATAAATATATATACACATATATACATACATATATACACATATACATACATATATACACATATATATATATACATACATATATACACATACATATATATATATATACATACACATATATACATATACAGTATATACATACGTATATACACATATATAAATATATATACACATATATATACACATATATATATATACATACATATATACACACATATATATACATACACATACATATATACATGTATATACATACATACACATATACACATACATATATATACACATACATATATATATATACATACACATTATTATATACACACATACAGATATATATACACATACATATATATGTGTGTATGTATATATGTATGTGTATATATATATGTATATGTGTATATATATGTATGTGTATGTATATATGTGTATATATGTATGTGTATATATATATATATGTGTTAATATGTATGTATATATATTAATATGTATGTATATATATATATGTGTATATATATATATATATATATATATATATATATATATATATATATATATATATATATATATATATATATATATATATATATATATACTGTATATAACTACTTTTACTTTACATGCAGTTGGCTTTTGGTCCCTCGACCAAATTTTTTTAAGCCCAATGGGGCCCCCAAGTCAAAAAGTTTGATCTATTGTAAACATTTTCATCCCATATTTCTTACCTGAAAGTGAGTTATATGTCACATGTCATAATTGTGAGCATTGAATGCCATTCATTTGAATGCAAGACAAGTAGGAAGCAGTTGAAGCGCGTCCCAAAAGATGGTCCCCCTTGCCCCACAGACTGTTCAGATGTGTTCCTTCCTGCTGAAAAGCAGAAGATTCTAATCGGTGGCAGAAAAGATTCAAACAGCTGATCGCCGCCATGGAGCTCCGGGAGTGGCGTGTTTCCACAACAAGGAAACCATGGAGGAGCTGGATTACACGTGATGAGGAAGACCAAGGACCTGCTCAGGGTAGTGGACTTGGGGAGACAGACTGCGGGACCAAAGCTGGAATGTTGTCCTCCTTTTTCACTAAATGGCGGGAAATGATTGGCAAGATTTTAAGCCCAATCCCCGCAAAAGCTGGTCATTGATTGTGCGGTTCTACTGGACACATTTCCACTGACAGAAGTGGTACCTTTTAGTACCTGGACCAAACATGCGGAGATGACACCACGAGTGTGACGGGACTGGGTACGTTCCAGACCTTTGAAACACCGGGGGGTTTACTGGTCAGTCCGTTTCAGGGTACTTGGTCCTTCTGAAGTACTTTGGGACCTTCAAGTCTGTTAGTCCTTTCCTGGACGTGACTGGGTACGTTTCAGATCTTTGAAAGCACCAGGGGTTTTACTGGTCAGTCCGTTTCAGGGTACTTTGGTACCTTCAAGTCTGTTAGTCCTTTCCTGGACGTGACTGGGTACGTTTCAGATCTTTGAAAGCACCGTGGGTTTTACTGGTCAGTCCGTTTCAAGGTACTTTGGGACTTTTAGGGGGATGATGGACCTTCTGAAGTACTTTGGGACCTTCAAGTCTGTTAGTCCTTTCCTGGACGTGACTGGGTATGTTTCAGATCTTTGAAACACCGGGGGGTTTACTGGTCAGTCCGTTTCAGGTTACTTTGGGACCTTCAAGTCTGTTAGTCCTTTCCTGGACGTGACTGGGTACGTTCCAGACCTTTGAAACACCGGGGGGTTTACTGGTCAGTCCGTTTCAGGGTACTTTGGGACCTTTAGGGGGAGGATGGACCTTCTGAAGTACTTTGGGACCTTCAAGTCTGTTAGTCCTTTCCTGGACAGGACTGGGTATGTTTCAGATCTTTGAAAGCACCGGGGGGTTTACTGGTCAGTCCGTTTCAGGGTACTTGGGACCGTTAGGGGGACGTTGGACCTTCTAAAGTACTTTGGGACCTTCAAGTCTGTTAGTCCTTTCCTGGACGTGACTGGGTACGTTTCAGATCTTTGAAAGCACTGGGGGTTTTACTGGTCAGTCCATTTCAGGGTACTTTGGTACCTTCAAGTCTGTTAGTCCTTTCCTGGACGTGACTGGGTACGTTTCAGATCTTTGAAAGCACCGTGGGTTTTACTGGTCAGTCCATTTCAAGGTACTTTGGGACTTTTAGGGGGATGATGGACCTTCTGAAGTACTTTGGGACCTTCAAGTATGTTAGTCCTTTCCTGGACGTGACTGGGTATGTTTCAGATCTTTGAAAGCACCAGGGGTTTTACTGGTCAGTCCGTTTCAGGGTACTTTGGGACCTTCAAGTCTGTTAGTCCTTTCCTGGACGTGACTGGGTATGTTTCAGATCTTTGAAATACCGGGGGTTTTACTGGTCAGTCCGTTTCAAGGTACTTTGGGACTTTTAGGAGGACGGTGGTCCTTCTGAAGTACTTTGGGACCTTCAAGTCTGTTAGTCCTTTCCTGGACGTGAGTGGGTATGTTTCAGATCTTTGAAAGCACCGGGGGGTTTACTGGTCAGTCCGTTTCAGGGTACTTGGGACCGTTAGGGGGACGTTGGACCTTCTAAAGTACTTTGGGACCTTCAAGTCTGTTAGTCCTTTCCTGGACGTGACTGGGTATGTTTCAGATCTTTGAAAGCACCAGGGGTTTTACTGGTCAGTCCGTTTCAGGGTACTTTGGTACCTTCAAGTCTGTTAGTCCTTTCCTGGACGTGACTGGGTATGTTTCAGATCTTTGAAAGCACCGGGGGGTTTACTGGTCAGTCCGTTTCAGGGTACTTTGGGACCTTCAAGTCTGTTAGTCCTTTCCTGGACGTGAGTGGGTATGTTTCAGATCTTTGAAAGCACCGGGGGGTTTACTGGTCAGTCCGTTTCAGGGTACTTGGGACCGTTAGGGGGACGTTGGACCTTCTAAAGTACTTTGGGACCTTCAAGTCTGTTAGTCCTTTCCTGGACGTGACTGGGTATGTTTCAGATCTTTGAAAGCACCAGGGGTTTTACTGGTCAGTCCGTTTCAGGGTACTTTGGTACCTTCAAGTCTGTTAGTCCTTTCCTGGACGTGACTGGGTATGTTTCAGATCTTTGAAATACCAGGGGTTTTACTGGTCAGTCCGTTTCAAGGTACTTTGGGACCTTTAGGGGGATGATGGACCTTCTGAAGTACTTTGGCACCTTCAAGTCTGTTAGTCCTTTCCTGAGACCATGGACTTTTCAAGTAAAAGTAAATGTTCCCCAATCCCCCTGGAGACTACTGCATGTTCAAATTGAATCATTTAAAACTGGAAGGGTATGGGAGGGTCCCAAAAGAACACAAGTGGTCCCAATGATTAAGGGGGTAACCCAAAAGGGCCCTAGTCCTGCTACTCAGACTCTTTGGGTACATTTCGGAACTTTTGGCGCACCAGAACTTTAAGAGATTAGTCTGTTTTGGGGTACTTTGGGACCATAAGGTGGCAGATGGTCCTTTTGGGTTACTTTGGGACACTGAGGTTTGTTAGTCCTTTCCTGAGACCATGGACTTTTCATATAAAAGTAAATAGGCCCCAATCCCTTTGGGGACACCTTTGTCTTCTAAGTATAAATGTGGTTCAAATTGAATCATTTAACCCAGAAAGGGTCTGGGAGGTTCCCAAAAGAACACAAGTGGTCCCAATAATAAAAAAGGGTAACCCAAAGGGGCCCAGCTCTGCCACTCAGACTCTTTGGATACATTTCAGACCTTTTGGAGCAGCGGGTCTTTTGGTGGTAAGTCCGTTTTACCAAAACCAAGCGGGTGGTCCTGTTTAGGTCTGTTGATCCTTTCCTGAGTCCATGGAATTTACAAGTAAAAGTAAATAGGTCCCAATCTTTTTGGAGAAACTTGTATGTTCTAAGTATCTACATGGTTTAAATTGAATCATTTAACCCCGGAGGGGTCTGGCAGGGTTCCAAAAGAACCCAAGTTGTCCCAATGATAACAGGGTAACCCAAAGGGTCCCAGATCTGCCACTCAGACTCTTTGGGTACATTTTGGACCTTTTAGAACTCTGGGCCCTTTGGTGGTAAGTCCTGTTTGGGGTACTTTGAGACCTTTAGGGGAAGATGGTCCTGTTTGGAGTACTTTTGAACCATTAGGGGAAGATGGTCCTGTTTGGGGTACTTTGGGACCTTCAGGTCTGTTAGTCCTTTCCTGAGTCCATGGACGACGCTGCTTAGACTCTCTGAGTACATTTTGAACCTTTTTGGAGCACTGTGTCTTTTGGTGGTAAGTCCTGTTTGGGGTACTTTGGGACCTTCAGGGCGAAGATGGTCCTGTTTGGGGTACTATGGGACCTTCAGGGCGAAGATGGTCCTGTTTGGGGTACTTTGGGAACTTCAGCGCAAAGATGGTCCTGTTTGGGATACTTTTGGACCTTCAGGTCTGTTAGTCCTTTCCTGAGTCCATGGACTTTGCCGCTCAGACTCTTTTAGGTACATTTCGAACCTTTTGGAGCACCGTGTCTTTTGGCGGTAAGTCCTGTTTGGGGTACTTTGGGACCTTCAGGGCGAAGATGGTCCTGTTTGGGGTACTATGGGACCTTCAGGGCGAAGATGGTCCTGTTTGGGGTACTTTTGGACCTTCAGGTCTGTTAGTCCTTTCCTGAGTCCATGGACTTTGCCGCTCAGACTCTTTTAGGTACATTTCGAACCTTTTGGAGCACAGTGTCTTTTGGCGGTAAGTCCTGTTTGGTGTACTTTGGGACCTTCAGGGCGAAGATGGTCCTGTTTGGAGTACTATGGGACCTTCAGGGCGAAGATGGTCCTGTTTGGGGTACTTTGGGAACTTCAGGGCGAAGATGGTCCTGTTTGGGGTACTTTGGGACCTTCAGGGCGAAGATGGTCCTGTTTGGAGTACTATGGGACCTTCAGGGCGAAGATGGTCCTGTTTGGGGTACTTTGGGAACTTCAGGGCGAAGATGGTCCTGTTTGGGGTACTATGGGACCTTCAGGGCGAAGATGGTCCTGTTTGGGGTACTTTTGGACCTTCAGGTCTGTTAGTCCTTTCCTGAGTCCATGGACTTTGCCGCTCAGACTCTTTTAGGTACATTTCGAACCTTTTGGAGCACAGTGTCTTTTGGCGGTAAGTCCTGTTTGGTGTACTTTGGGACCTTCAGGGCGAAGATGGTCCTGTTTGGAGTACTATGGGACCTTCAGGGCGAAGATGGTCCTGTTTGGGGTACTTTGGGAACTTCAGGGCGAAGATGGTCCTGTTTGGGGTACTATGGGACCTTCAGGGCGAAGATGGTCCTGTTTGGGGTACTTTGGGACCTTCAGGGCGAAGATGGTCCTGTTTGGGGTACATTGGGAACTTCAGGGCGAAGATGGTCCTGTTTGGGGTACTTTGGGAACTTCAGGGCGAAGATGGTCCTGTTTGGGGTACTTTGGGAACTTCAGGGCAAAGATGCTCCTGTTTGGGGTACTTTGGGAACTTCAGGGCGAAGATGGTCCTGTTTGGGGTACTATGGGACCTTCAGGGCAAAGATGGTCCTGTTTGGGGTACTTTGGGAACTTCAGGGCGAAGATGGTCCTGTTTGGGGTACTATGGGACCTTCAGGGCGAAGATGGTCCTGTTTGGGGTACTTTGGGAACTTCAGGGCGAAGATGGTCCTGTTTGGGGTACTTTGGGAACTTCAGGGCGAAGATGGTCCTGTTTGGGGTACTTTGGGAACTT
Source organism: Entelurus aequoreus (assembly GCF_033978785.1). NCBI lineage: Eukaryota > Metazoa > Chordata > Actinopteri > Syngnathiformes > Syngnathidae > Entelurus > Entelurus aequoreus. Next base: position 1,642,492 of record NC_084757.1, on the reverse strand, counting down.
CAGGGCGAAGATGGTCCTGTTTGGGGTACTTTGGGAACTTCAGGGCGAAGATGCTCCTGTTTGGGGTACTATGGGACCTTCAGGGCGAAGATGGTCCTGTTTGGGGTAGTTTTTTGGACCTTCAGGGAAAAGATGGTCCTGTTTGGGGTAGTTTTTTGGACCTTCAGGGAAAAGATGGTCCATGTTGGGGTACTTTGGGACCTTCAGGGGAAAGATGGTCCTGGTTGGGGTACTTTGGGACCTTCATTGTCCCTAAAAGTTAAGAGCCCTATTTTCTAAGTGCCCAAACCTGTCTGAGGACGCTGCCTTTCCCTAACCCAGCAAAAAAATCACCAACCCCCACTGAGTCGGAGGGCTATGTGAAACCACTACATGACCCACATCCGGACCGTTCTAAATGTAGCAAACTGAACTGGACTGGGAGGACTACATGAGGCTCGAACACGGCGTACAGTACTGATGATTGATGATGTAAATAAACATGTCACACCAGCAGCGACAGAGTCCGTCCCTTTGACAAGAATCCGCCTGATCCTCCTTTTGTTCCTTGAAATAAGCCATCACATGACAACCTAATCCCGCATCATTATCCACATCAAAACGTGCCCGTCGCCTCCGGGCGCCCGGGGGCCGGCGGCAGGGCACGCCGCCTGTGTAACGGGATGATATGGATTACGCCCGGCGGACCCGACCTTGCCCCCCCCCCAACCCCCCGCTCGGTTTTTGATGCCTGCCAGTGCAACACATGCCATGCCTCGCCCGATGGAAGCCAAATACCCCCTGATGATTAAGGTCACCCTTATAAACCTCCAACAGTCCGGGGGCAGGAGTGGCGGCGGAGTACGCCGACGGTCTTTGTGGACGCCGGGTCCTCCGGGGCATCTCTGTCCCGTCGCTGAAAAAGGCGGGAAAGAGGAAGAATGGCAGTGAAAGTTTGTCCTTTCACTGGTGTGTCAGCGTTAATCCGCCGCGTGAGACGTTTATCCCGGGATCACCAGGGATCTGACGGTCATTTGCCGCCAGCGTCCCCGAGGGCTCAGCTGGTTAGTCTGGACTCTGATGGAAATGTGTTGGACTAATTTGGCTTTAGCGGGATTGGCCCAACGCCAGTCCGCTCATCCCGCAGATTATCCCGCCATGAGCGCTTGGACGCGAGCCTCGCTCGCTCCCATCTTCTCGTCAGAGCCTTCAAGCCGACTTCAGCAGCGGAAACGGTTTTGCCCTTCACAATAAGAGCCAACTCCGACACGCACACCTCCGCTCCGGACAGGCTAGCCTCCTCCAACCTCCGAGGACAAAGCTACGAACAATGGGAGACCGGGCTTTCTGCTCCGCCGCTCCCAGTCTGTGGAACGCTCTCCCTGACCACCTGAGGGTACCACAGACTGTGGATGCTTTTAAACAAGGCTTAAAAACCCTTCTTTTTAAAAAAGCCTTTTTTTAGATATATGCATACTAGTTTTAGCTATTTGGCTGTTCTAGTTTTTGTTTTTATTTTGGTTTTTTTAATACACTATAGCACTTTGAGGTTTTTTACTCAATGTAAAGTGCTTTTTAATAATAAAATCTATTATAATTCTTATTATTATTATGTGCAAGATTTTTGTTCATTCTTAAATCCAATTTCCACAAAAACCTCATCCATATGGGAGGGGGGGGGGGAATATAGCTCGGTTGGTAGAGTGGCCGTGCCAGCAACTTGAGGGTTCCAGGTTCGATCCCCGCTTCCGCCATCCTAGTCACTGTCGTTGTGTCCTCGGGCAAGACACTTGACCCACCTGCTCCCAGTGCCACCCACATTGGTTTAAATGTAACTTAGATATTGGGTTTCACTATGTAAGAGCACCTTGAGTCACTAGAGAAAAGCGCTATATAAATATAATTCACAATATTAAGTAGTTCCCATGAGGCAGCAGGGATGTAACGATTACAAGTTTCAACGACAAACTGCGTTAGTATTACTAAATACATTTATATCAGCGGCTAACGCGCAATTTGATAGCTGGCAGCTGGCAAGCTAATCGCTAGACAGGAGCTGGTGCGCTAATCGCTTCATAACAGCTAACATGTTAATCACTAGATAGCTAGTACACTAATCACTAGCTAGTATTACTAAATACATTTCTATCAGCAGCTAACGCCGCAATTTGATAGCTAGCAGCTGGCAAGCTAATCGCTAGATAGGAACGGGTGCGCTAAATGCTTGATAACAGCTAAAATTGTATCCACTAGATAGCTAGTGCACTAATCAATAGCTAGTTTTACTAAATATTTTTTTTTATCAGCAGCTAACGCGCAATTTGATAGCTAGCAGCTGGCAAGCTAATCGCTAAATAGGTGCTGGTGCGCTAATCGCTTGATAACAGCTAACATGTTAATCACTAGATAGCTAGTGCACTAATTACTAGCTATAACTAGCTAGTATTACTAAATACATTTTTATCAGCGGCTAATGCGCAATTTGATAGCTAACAGATGGCAAGCTAATCGCTAAATAAGAGCTGGTGCGCTAATCGCTTCATAACAGCTAACATGTTAATCACTAGATAGCTAGTACACTAATCACTAGCTAGTATTATTAAATACATTTATATCAGAAGCTAACGCGCAATTTGATAGCTGGCAGCTGGCAAGCTAATCGCTAGACAGGAGCTGGTGCGCTAATCGCTTCATAACAGCTAACATGTTAATCACTAGATAGCTAGTACACTAATCACTAGCTAGTATTACTAAATACATTTCTATCAGCAGCTAACGCCGCAATTTGATAGCTAGCAGCTGACAAGCTAATCGCTAGATAGGAACGGGTGCGCTAAATGCTTGATAACAGCTAAAATTGTATCCACTAGATAGCTAGTGCACTAATCAATAGCTAGTTTTACTAAATATTTTTTTTATCAGCAGCTAACGCGCAATTTGATAGCTAGCAGCTGGCAAGCTAATCGCTAGATAGGTGCTGGTGCGCTAATCGCTTGATAACAGCTAACATGTTAATCACTAGATAGCTAGTGCACTAATTACTAGCTATAACTAGCTAGTATTACTAAATACATTTTTATCAGCGGCTAATGCGCAATTTGATAGCTAACAGATGGCAAGCTAATCGCTAAATAGGAGCTGGTGCGCTAATCGCTTGATAACAGCTAACATGTTAATCACTAGATAGCTAGTGCACTAATCACTAGCTAATATTACCAAATACATTTTTATTAGCAGCTAATGCACAATTTGATAGCTAGCAGCTGGCAAGCTAATCGCTAGATAGGATCTGGTGCACTAATCGCTTGATAACAGCTAACATGTTAATCACTAGATAGCTAGTGCACTAATCACTAGCTAGTATTACTAAATGCATTTTTATCGCCAGCTAACGCGCAATTTGATAACTAGCAGCTGGCAAGCTAATCGCTAGATAGGAGCTTGTGCGCTAATCGCTTGATAACAGCTAACATGTTAATGACTCGATAGCTAGTGCACTAATCACTAGCTTGCAGCCAACTAGTTATTAATTGCTAGTTGACAGCTAACAAGTTAATCGCTACATAGTTGATGGAGTGTTAATTGCTAACTATTGTGTTAATCGCTAGATTGGAGCTGGCATGATAATCGCAAGGTAGCAACTGGCAACTAACATTAAATGCAAGCTGGCAGCTAGCACGTTGATTGCCCCCTAGCTGATCACTAACTATTCCACCAATTGCTAGCACGTCAATTGCTGGCAGGCTAATCGCTATCTGGAAATCGGTGTGTTAATTGTCAGCTCGCAAAATACTTGTTAGTTGCTTGCTAACAGCTAGTGCGCTAATTGCTATCTGGCAACCAGGGTGCTAATTTCCAGCTATCAACTAGCTATTCGCTAGTAGGAAACTAGCATGTTAATCGTTACCTGGCAGCTAGCGTGTCGATTGCTAGGTAGTAACGGGCAGGCTAATCGCTAGCTAAGAGCTAGAGCGTGTCAATTGCCAGCTGGCAGCAAGCACATTGATCGCTTCCCAATTCCAACTGAAAACGCTAACAAAAGGACATTTAAACGCACATGGTACCAAGTACCGGTACCTGAGAATCACTACCGGTACTCAACCCAACCAATTTGTGGTACTTTCGTGTGTACTAATAAATATTAATTATGTTTGACAATACATCCTCAGTCTTATTGCAACATTTAAAAACGAGCCGATTATGATAACTGCCGCCTTTGTTTCATTATCACATGTCTGACAGTTACAAGTCCAAGACGTAACGTTGGCTCGCCAGTTCAGTCCTGGCTGAATCTCGTCTTGTGTTGCGCCCTAAAAAGTGTCAATACTGTAAGTACTGTACTTATTACGCACCAGCAGTTTCTTAGTTATAGTTGTCATTAACACATTTGGAGGTGTTTGAAATCGCCATGTAAAATCACTCATGCTAATCGGTAGCATGTATATCGCATTTTTCGATGTAAATTAGCATGGAGCTAGCGCATTTTCGGAACGGTGGAGCCTTACTTTACTTCCGACTTTTTATTGAGTCAATAACTTAGTTGTAGTTGTCATTAACACATTTGGAGGTGTTTGAAATCGCCATGTAAAATCGCTAATGCTAGTTGGTAGCATGCAAATGGTATTTCCCGATGTAAATTAGCATGGAGCTAGCGCATTTTCGAAAGGGTGGAGCCTTACTTTACTTACGACTTTTTATTGAGTCAATAACTTAGTTGTAGTTGTCATTAACACATTTGGAGGTGTTAGAAATCGCCATGTAAAATCGCTAATGCTAATCGGTAGCATGTATATGATATTTTTCGATGTCAATTAACATGGAGCTAGCGCATTTTCGAAAGGGTGGAGCCTTACTTTACTTACGACTTTTTATTGAGTCAATAACTTAGTTGTAGTTGTCATTAACACATTTGGAGGTGTTAGAAATCGCCATGTAAAATCGCTAATGCTAATCGGTAGCATGTATATGGCATTTTTCGATGTAAATTAACATGGAGCTAGCACATTTTCGAAAAGGTGGAGCCTTACTTTACTTACGACTTTTTATTGAGTCAATAACTTAGTTGTAGTTGTCATTAACACATTTGGAGGTGTTAGAAATCGCCATGTAAAATCGCTAATGCTAATCGGTAGCATGTATATGGCATTTTTCGATGTAAATTAACATGGAGCTAGCACATTTTCGAAAGGGTGGAGCCTTACTTTACTTACGACTTTTTATTGAGTCAATAACTTAGTTGCAGTTGTCGTTAACACATTTGGAGGTGTTTGAAATCGCCATGTAAAATCTTTAATACTAATCGGTAGCATGTATATGGCATTTTTCTATGTAAATTAGCATGGAGCTAGCGCATTTTCAAAAGGGTGGAGCCTTACTTTACTTACGACTTTTTATTGAGTCTATAACTTAGTTGTAGTTTTCATTAATACATTTGGAGGTGTTTGAAATCGCCATGTAAAATCACTCATGCTAATCGGTAGCATGTATATGGCATTTTCGATGTAAATTAGCATGGAGCTAGCGCATTTTCGAAAGGGTGGAGTCTTACTTTACTTACGACTTTTTATTGAGTCGATAACTTCGTTGTAGTTGTCATTAACACATTTGGAGGTGTTTGAAATCGCCATGTAAAATCGCTCATGCTAATTTGTAGCATGTGTATGGCATTTTTCGAAGTAAATTAGCATGGAGCTAGCGCATTTCCGAAAGGGTGGAGCCTTACTTTACTTACGACTTTTTATTGAGTCAATAACTTCGTTGTAGTTGTCATTAACACATTTGGAGGTGTTTAAAATCGCCATGTAAAATCGCTAATGCTAATCGGTGGCATGTAAATGGTATTTCCCGATGTAAATTAGCATGGAGCTAGCACATTTTCGAAAGGGTGGAGCCTTACTTTACTTACGACTTTTTATTGAGTCAATAACTTAGTTGTACTTGTCATTAACACATTTGGAGGTGTTTGAAATCGCCATGTAAAATCACTCATGCTAATCGGTAGCATGTATATGGCATTTTTCGATGTAAATTAGCATGGAGCTAGCGCATTTTCGGAAGGGTGGAGCCTTACTTTACTTACGACTTTTTATTGAGTCAATAACTTAGTTGTAGTTGTCATTAACACATTTGGAGGTGTTTGAAATCGCCATGTAAAATCGCTCATGCTAATTTGTAGCATGTGTATGGCATTTTTCGATGTAAATTAGCATGGAGCTAGCGCATTTTCGAAAGGGTGGAGCCTTACTTTACTTACGACTTTTTATTGAGTCAATAACTTAGTTGTAGTTGTCATTAACACATTTGGAGGTGTTAGAAATCGCCATGTAAAATTGCTAATGCTAATCGGTAGCATGTATATGGCATTTTTCGATGTAAATTAGCATGGAGCTAGCGCATTTTCGAAAGGGTGGAGCCTTACTTTACTTACGACTTTTTATTGAGTCAATAACTTAGTTGTAGTTGTCATTAACACATTTGGAGGTGTTTAAAATCACCATGTAATATCGCTCATGCTAATTGGTAGCATGTTTATGGCATTTTTCTATGTAAATTAGCATGGAGCTAGCGCATTTTCAAAAGGGTGGAGCCTTACTTTACTTACGACTTTTTATTGAGTCTATAACTTAGTTGTAGTTGTCATTAATACATTTGGAGGTGTTTGTAATCGCCATGTAAAATCACTCATGCTAATCGGTAGCATGTATATGGCATTTTCGATGTAAATTAGCATGGAGCTAGCGCATTTCCGAAAGGGTGGAGCCTTACTTTACTTACGACTTTTTATTGAGTCAATAACTTAGTTGTAGTTGTCATTAACACATTTGGAGGTGTTTGAAATCGCCATGTAAAATTGCTAATGCTAATCGGTAGCATGTATACGGCATTTTTCGATGTAAATTAGCATGGAGCTAGCGCATTTTCAAAAGGGTGGAGCCTTACTTTACTTATGACTTTTTATTGAGTCTATAACTTAGTTGTAGTTGTCATTAACACATTTGGAGGTGTTAGAAATCGCCATGTAAAATCGCTAACGCTAATCGGAAGCATGTATATGGCATTTTTCGATGTAAATTAACATGGAGCTAGCACATTTTCGAAAGGGTGGAGCCTTACTTTACTTACGACTTTTTATTGAGTCAATAACTTAGTTGTAGTTGTCGTTAACACATTTGGAGGTGTTTGAAATCGCCATGTAAAATCGCTAATGCTAATCGGTAGCATGAATATGGCATTTTTCGATGTAAATTAGCATGGAGCTAGCGCATTTTCGAAAGGGTCGAGCCTTAGTTTAGTTCCGACTTCTTATTGAGTCAATAACTTAGTTGTAGTTGTCATTAACACATTTGGAGGTGTTAGAAATCGCCATGTAATATCACTCATGCTAATTGGTAGCATGTATATGGCATTTTTCGATGTAAATTAGCATGGAGCTAGCGCATTTTCGAAAGGGTCGAGCCTTACTTTACTTCCTACTTTTTATTGAGTCAATAACTTAGTTGTAGTTGTCATTAACACATTTGGAGGTGTTTGAAATCGCCATGTAAAATCTTTAATACTAATCGGTAGCATGTATATGGCATTTTTCTATGTAAATTAGCATGGAGCTAGCGCATTTTCAAAAGGGTGGAGCCTTACTTTACTTACGACTTTTTATTGAGTCTATAACTTAGTTGTAGTTTTCATTAATACATTTGGAGGTGTTTGAAATCGCCATGTAAAATCACTCATGCTAATCGGTAGCATGTATATGGCATTTTCGATGTAAATTAGCATGGAGCTAGCGCATTTTCGAAAGGGTGGAGTCTTACTTTACTTACGACTTTTTATTGAGTCGATAACTTCGTTGTAGTTGTCATTAACACATTTGGAGGTGTTTGAAATCGCCATGTAAAATCGCTCATGCTAATTTGTAGCATGTGTATGGCATTTTTCGAAGTAAATTAGCATGGAGCTAGCGCATTTCCGAAAGGGTGGAGCCTTACTTTACTTACGACTTTTTATTGAGTCAATAACTTCGTTGTAGTTGTCATTAACACATTTGGAGGTGTTTAAAATCGCCATGTAAAATCGCTAATGCTAATCGGTGGCATGTAAATGGTATTTCCCGATGTAAATTAGCATGGAGCTAGCACATTTTCGAAAGGGTGGAGCCTTACTTTACTTACGACTTTTTATTGAGTCAATAACTTAGTTGTACTTGTCATTAACACATTTGGAGGTGTTTGAAATCGCCATGTAAAATCACTCATGCTAATCGGTAGCATGTATATGGCATTTTTCGATGTAAATTAGCATGGAGCTAGCGCATTTTCGGAAGGGTGGAGCCTTACTTTACTTACGACTTTTTATTGAGTCAATAACTTAGTTGTAGTTGTCATTAACACATTTGGAGGTGTTTGAAATCGCCATGTAAAATCGCTCATGCTAATTTGTAGCATGTGTATGGCATTTTTCGATGTAAATTAGCATGGAGCTAGCGCATTTTCGAAAGGGTGGAGCCTTACTTTACTTACGACTTTTTATTGAGTCAATAACTTAGTTGTAGTTGTCATTAACACATTTGGAGGTGTTAGAAATCGCCATGTAAAATTGCTAATGCTAATCGGTAGCATGTATATGGCATTTTTCGATGTAAATTAGCATGGAGCTAGCGCATTTTCGAAAGGGTGGAGCCTTACTTTACTTACGACTTTTTATTGAGTCAATAACTTAGTTGTAGTTGTCATTAACACATTTGGAGGTGTTTAAAATCACCATGTAATATCGCTCATGCTAATTGGTAGCATGTTTATGGCATTTTTCTATGTAAATTAGCATGGAGCTAGCGCATTTTCAAAAGGGTGGAGCCTTACTTTACTTACGACTTTTTATTGAGTCTATAACTTAGTTGTAGTTGTCATTAATACATTTGGAGGTGTTTGTAATCGCCATGTAAAATCACTCATGCTAATCGGTAGCATGTATATGGCATTTTCGATGTAAATTAGCATGGAGCTAGCGCATTTCCGAAAGGGTGGAGCCTTACTTTACTTACGACTTTTTATTGAGTCAATAACTTAGTTGTAGTTGTCATTAACACATTTGGAGGTGTTAGAAATCGCCATGTAAAATTGCTAATGCTAATCGGTAGCATGTATATGGCCTTTTTCGATGTAAATTAGCATGGAGCTAGCGCATTTTCGAAAGAGTGAAGCCTTACTTTACTTACGACTTTTTATTGAGTCAATAACTTAGTTGTAGTTGTCATTAACACATTTGGAGGTGTTTGAAATCGCCATGTAAAATCGCTAATGCTAATCGGTAGCATGTATACGGCATTTTTCGATGTAAATTAGCATGGAGCTAGCGCATTTTCAAAAGGGTGGAGCCTTACTTTACTTATGACTTTTTATTGAGTCTATAACTTAGTTGTAGTTGTCATTAACACATTTGGAGGTGTTAGAAATCGCCATGTAAAATCGCTAACGCTAATCGGAAGCATGTATATGGCATTTTTCGATGTAAATTAACATGGAGCTAGCACATTTTCGAAAGGGTGGAGCCTTACTTTACTTACGACTTTTTATTGAGTCAATAACTTAGTTGTAGTTGTCGTTAACACATTTGGAGGTGTTTGAAATCGCCATGTAAAATCGCTAATGCTAATCGGTAGCATGAATATGGCATTTTTCGATGTAAATTAGCATGGAGCTAGCGCATTTTCGAAAGGGTCGAGCCTTAGTTTAGTTCCGACTTCTTATTGAGTCAATAACTTAGTTGTAGTTGTCATTAACACATTTGGAGGTGTTTGAAATCGCCATGTAAAATCACTCCTGCTAATCGGTAGCATGTATATGGAATTTTTCGATGTAAATTAGCATGGAGCTAGCGCATTTTCGAAAGGGTCGAGCCTTACTTTACTTCCGACTTTTTATTGAGTCAATAACTTAGTTGTAGTTGTCATTAACACATTTGGAGGTGTTAGAAATCGCCATGTAAAATCGCTAATGCTAATCGGTAGCATGTATATGGCATTTTTCGATGTAAATTAGCATGGAGCTAGCGCATTTTCGAAAGGGTGGAGCCTTACTTTACTTACGACTTTTTATTGAGTCAATAACTTAGTTGTAGTTGTCATGAACACATTTGGAGGTGTTTAAAATCGCCATGTAATATCGCTCATGCTAATTGGTAGCATGTATATGGCATTTCCCATGTAAATTAGCATGGAGCTAGCGCATTTTCGAAAGGGTGGAACCTTACTTTACTTACGACGGAGCATTTTTTTTTTGAGTCAATAACTTTGAAAATGGCAACATCACCTCGAGGTAGTTTGACCGAGTCCGCTCTCAGTGCTGCTGGAGTGATCGGCGATTACTAAAGTGAGTGGGCAACATTTCCCCCTCGACACTGGCTGACCCGCGCCGTTTTTTTGGGGGGTTTTTTCTTTGCTCACCTTCCGATCGGCCGCGGGGGTCAGAGTGACAGCTGGCGTGACGTAACGTCCCGCCCCCCCCCCCCTCGCCCACCTCGCCACGCCGGGCGCGGTTATAAAGAGCAATATCTGCTTGCATGGATTGAGATAATCTGAGGTAGATTACTGCTGCAGGACACTGACATGTTTGTTGTGTAAAAGCGTGTTTATCAAACAATGTGTCCTCAGGAGGAAAAAAAAAGAAAAAAAAAAGTCTGATGCGGCAGATGGCCGACCTCTGCGCTCGCTCGCTCGCCGTGCTAAAGGCACAGCTAGTCTGCCCTTCCTGCGCTCTAATGGGATTTTAGACTCTTCCTTCAAATGAATTATACGTCCAAAAACTGGGATTATTTGTTTTAATCTCCGCCCCACACACACACACACACACACACAAAAAAATCGGACTTTGCCCCGCGCTCCTCGCATTCACGGAAAAGCTGAGCGGCGGTATCGGAGGAAGGCCAGAACCCGCGCAGAACTTGCCCGAGAAGACCGTCCCGGACCCTGCAGGAGAACCGAGTGCGGGAGAGAAAAGAGGACCGCTGACTTGCAGTGAAGGCTTCGCTACACGTCTCAACATGCCTCACTCCCAACAGAAAGGTGATATATATACATATATTTCATATTTATATGATATTCATTTAAAATGTCAACTATTAGCGTTACCTGTTGAATTATTTTGAAGTATTTATTATCCAAATACTTTCATTGAAATAATACAGAATTTAAAAGAAGGTCTTTTTTTTTATAAATGCCGGCCATTTTTTTTTTTTTTTAGGGAAGGTTATTTATTTATTCATTAGATTAAATAAATACAAATAATACACTGTAATTAAGTGTATTAAATCACAAGTTACAGTAAGCTACTGTAGATAATTCACAGGGAATTACTGTAATTGTTGAATTATTTTCAAGTATTTATTATCCAAATACTTTCATTGAAATAATACGTAATTTAAAAGAAGGTCTTTTTTTTTATAAATGCTGGCAAATTTTTATTTTTTTTAGGAAATTGTATTTATTTATTCAATAAATTAAATAAATACAAATAATACACTGTAATTAAGTGTATTCAATCACAAGTTACAGTAAGCTACTGTAGATCATTCACAGGAAATTACTGTAATTGTTGAATTATTTTGAAGTATTTATTATCCAAATACTTTCATTGAATTAATACAGAATTTAAAAGGTATTTTTTTGTAAATGTTGGTAAAATTTTTATTTTTTTTAGGAAATGTTATTTATTTATTCATTAAATTAAATAAATACAAATAATACACTGTAATTAAGTGTATTAAATCACAAGTTACAGTAAGCTACTGTAGATCATTCACAGGGAATTACTGTAATTGTTGAATTATTTTGAAGTATTTATTATCCAAATACTTTCATTGAAATAATACAGTATTTAAAAGGTATTTTTTTGTAAATGTTGGTAAATTTTTATTTTTTTTAGGAAATGTTATTTATTTATTCATTAAATTAAATAAATACAAATAATACACTGTAATTAAGTGTATTAAATCACAAGTTACAGTAAGCTACTGTAGATAATTCACAGGGGATTACTGTAATTGTTTAATTGTTTTGAAGTATTTATTATCCAAATACTTTCATTGAAATAATACAGAATTTAAAAGAAGGTCTTTTTTTTTTAAATAAATGCCGGCCAATTTTTTTTTTTTTTTAGGAAATGTTATTTATATATTCATTAAATTAAATAAATACAAATAATACACTGTAATTAAGTGTATTCAATCACAAGTTACAGTAAGCTACTGTAGACAATTCACAGGAAATTACTGTAATTGTTGAATTATTTTGAAGTATTTATTATCCAAATACTTTCATTGAAATAATACAGAATTTAAAAGGTATTTTTTTGTAAATGTTGGTAAATTTTTCATTTTTTTTAGGAAATGTTATTTATTTATTCATTAAATTAAATAAATACAAATAATACACTGTAATTAAGTGTATTAAATCACAAGTTACAGTAAGCTACTGTAGATAATTCACAGGGGATTACTGTAATTGTTGAATTATTTTGAAGTATTTATTATCCAAATACTTTCATTGAAATAATACGGAATTTAAAAGAAGGTCTTTTTTTTTTATAAATGCTGGCAAATTTTTATTTTTTTTAGGAAATTGTATTTATTCATTCATTAAATTAAATAAATACAAATAATACACTGTAATTAAGTGTATTCAATCACAAGTTACAGTAAGCTACTGTAGATAATTCACAGGAAATTACTGTAATTGTTGAATTATTTTGAAGTATTTATTATCCAAATACTTTCATTGAAATAATACAGAATTTAAAAGGTATTTTTTTGTAAATGTTGGTAAATTTTTCATTTTTTTTTAGGAAATGTTATTTATTTATTCATTAAATTAAATAAATACAAATAATACACTGTAATTAAGTGTATTCAATCACAAGTTACAGTAAGCTACTGTAGATAATTCACAGGGAATTACTGTGATTGTTGAATTATTTTGAAGCATTTATTATCCAAATACTTTCATTGAAATAATACAGGATTTAAAAGGTATTTTTTTGTAAATGTTGGTGAATTTTTTAAATTTTTTTTAGGAAATGTTATTGATTTATTCATTAAATTAAATAAATACAAATAATACACTGTAATTAGGTGTATTAAATCACAAGTTACAGTAAGCTACCGTAGACAATTCACAAGAAATTACTGTAATTGTTGATTTATTTTGAAGTATTTAATATCCAAATACTTTCATTGAAATAATACAGAATTTAAAAGGTATTTTTTTGTAAATGTTGGTCAATTTTTATTTTTTTTAGGAAATGTTATTTATTTATTCATTACATTAAATAAATACAAATAATACACTGTAATTAAGTGTATTCAATCACAAGTTACAGTAAGCTACTGTAGATAATTCACAGGGGATTACTGTAATTGTTGAATTATTTTGAAGTATTTATTATCCAAATACTTTCATTGAAATAATACAGAATTTAAAAGAAGGTCTTTTTTTTAAAATAAATGCCGGCCAATTTTTTTTTTTTTTTAGGAAATGTTATTTATATATTCATTAAATTAAATAAATACAAATAATACACTGTAATTAAGTGTATTCAATCACAAGTTACAGTAAGCTACTGTAGACAATTCACAGGAAATTACTGTAATTGTTGAATTATTTTGAAGTATTTATTATCCAAATACTTTCATTGAAATAATACAGAATTTAAAAGATATTTTTTTGTAAATGTCGGTCAATTTTTTATTTTTTTTAACAAATGTTATTTATTTATTCATTAAATTAAATAAATACAAATAATACACTGTAATTAAGTGTATTAAATCACAAGTTACAGTAAGCTACTGTAGACAATTCACAGGGAATTACTGTAATTTTTGAATTATTTTGAAGTATTTATTATCCAAATACTTTCATTGAAATAATACGGAATTTAAAAAGTCTTTTTTTTTTATAAATGCCGGCCAATTTTTATTTATTGTTTTAGGAAATGTTATTTATTTATTCATTAAATTAAATAAATACAAATAATACACTGTAATTAAGTGTATTAAATCACAAGTTACAGTAAGCTACAGTAGATAATTCACAGGGAATTACTGTAATTGTTGAATTATTTTGAAGTATTTATCATCCAAATACTTTCACTGAAATAATACAGAATTTAAAAGGTATTTTTTTGTAAATGTTGGTCAATTTTTTATTTTTTTTAGGAAATGTTATTTATTTATTCATTAAATTAAATAAATACAAATAATACA
>NC_084757.1:1613266-1623266 GCF_033978785.1 Entelurus aequoreus | reverse complement strand
ATACAACAACATAAACATATGGAGCGGGACAGGAGAACACACATGTTAGCAACACTAGCATAGTGAGCTACATGCTAACATTACATTTTAACATCATGCTGGCTAACTTAGCATATTCACTGTAACTACACATACAACATAAACATATGGAGCGGGACAGGAGAACACACATGTTAGCAACACTAGCATAGTGAGCTACATGCTAACATTACATTTTAACATCATGCTGGCTAACTTAGCATATTCACTGTAACTACACATACAACATAAACATATGGAGCGGGACAGTAGGACACAAATGTTAGCAACACTAGCATAGTGAGCTACATGCTAACATTAAATTTTAACATCATGCTAGCTAACTTAGCATATTCACTGTAACTACACATACAACAACATAAACATATGGAGCGGGACAGGAGAACACACATGTTAGCAACACTAGCATAGTGAGCTACATACTAACATTACATTTTAACATCATGCTGGCTAACTTAGCATATTCACTGTAACTACACATACAACATAAACATATGGAGCGGGACAGTAGGACACAAATGTTAGCAACACTAGCATAGTGAGCTACATGCTAACATTACATTTTAACATCATGCTAGCTAACTTAGTATATTCACTGTAACTACACATACAACAACATAAACATATGGAGTGGAACAGGAGAACACAAATGTTAGCAACACTAGCATAGTGAGCTACATGCTAACATTACATTTTAACATCATGCTAGCCAACTTAGCATATTCACTGTAACTACACATACAACATAAACATATGGAGCGGGACAGTAGGACACACATGTTAGCAACACTAGCATAGTGAGCTACATGCTAACATTACATTTTAACATCATGCTGGCTAACTTAGCATATTCACTGTAACTACACATACAACAACATAAACATATGGAGCGGGACAGGAGAACACAAATGTTAGCAACACTAGCATAGTGAGCTACATGCTAACATTACATTTTAACATCATGCTAGCTAACTTAGCATATTCACTGTAACTCTGCACATACAACATAAACATATGGAGCGGGACAGGAGAACACAAATGTTAGCAACACTAGCATAGTGAGCTACATGCTAACATTACATTTTAACATCATGCTAGCTAACTTAGCATATTCACTGTAACTCTGCACATACAACATAAACATATGGAGCGGGACAGTAGGACACAAATGTTAGCAACACTAGCATAGTGAGCTACATGCTAACATTACATTTTAACATCATGCTAGCTAACTTAGCATATTCACTGTAACTCTGCACATACAACAACATAAACATATGGAGCGGGACAGTAGGACACAAATGTTAGCAACATTAGCATAGTGAGCGTCTCATTGGAGAGGAGTGAGGGTGGTGCTCAGAAACCAGATCTGCTCCTCAAGTCCTGCGGTAAACAAACCTCCGGGGTGCCCTGCAGGTGGCGCCGCCACTACCAAAGCCTGCGCTCGCGTGGAAAATCCCAGCGACTTTTTCAGGCCACATTCCTGCCTGCCGAATAAGTCTTGAACGCACACGCTTTCATTTCAGCAATTTAGGAACCGCAGCCAAGCGACACGCCCCCCCCCCCCCGCGCTCACCTGGACACACCGTGCTCACGCAGGTGGCAAAGAGCAAAAATAGTCTAAAGGAAGCACAAACACGTCGGCTGAGGGTTTTCATCAGCGGGTAATGTGCAAGCTTCTGTGGTCACAATTGCAACAAACCTGAGGGAAGAACAAACTTCCACTCAATTCCTCACATTGAATGCCCAAAGAAAACTAAAAGTACGTACAAAAGTCAAAGTAAACATGAATGATTAGTTATTACCTCGACAAAAGTCCCTCGTTTAGTCAAAAACTGCACTTTGGAGACATTATCATGTAAAATCCCTATTTTGCGGACTATAAGGCGACCTGTAAATCAACTTTTACTTTGAAAATCAGTTTTTGCTTTGAAAATCAGTTTTTACCTTGAAAATCAACTTTTACCTTGAAAATCAGTTTTTGCCTGGAAAATCAGTTTTTACCTTGAAAATCAACTTTTACTTTGAAAATCAGTTTTTACCTTGAAAATCAGTTTTTGCCTTGAAAATCAGTTTTTACCCTGAAAATCAACTTTTACTTTGAAAATCTGATTTTGCCTTGAAAATCAGTTTTTACCTTGAAAATCAACTTTTACCTCGAAAATCAGTTTTTACCTTGAAAATCAGTTTTTGCCTTGAAAATCAGTTTTTGCCTGAAAATCAACTTTTACCTCGAAAATCAGTTTTTACCTTGAAAATCAGTTTTTGCCTGAAAATCAGTTTTTGCCTTGAAAATCAGTTTTTACCTTGAAAATCAACTTTTACTTTGAAAATCTGATTTTGCCTTGAAAATCAGTTTTTACCTTGAAAATCAGTTTTTACCTTGAAAATCAGTTTTTGCCTTGAAAATCAGTTTTTACCTTGAAAATCAACTTTTACTTTGAAAATCTGATTTTGCCTTGAAAATCTGATTTTGCCTTGAAAATCAGTTTTTACCTTGAAAATCAGTTTTTGCCTGAAAATCAGTTTTTACCTTGAAAATCAACTTTTACCTTGAAAATCAGTTTTTACCTTGAAAATCAGTTTTTACCTTGAAAATCAGTTTTTGCCTTGAAAATCAGTTTTTGCCTGAAAATCAGTTTTTACCTTGAAAATCAGTTTTTACCTTGAAAATCAGTTTTTACCTTGAAAATCAGTTTTTACCTTGAAAATCAGTTTTTGCCTTGAAAATCAGTTTTTGCCTGAAAATCAGTTTTTACCTTGAAAATCAGTTTTTACCTTGAAAATCAGTTTTTACCTTGAAAATCAGTTTTTGCCCGAAAATCAGTTTTTACCTTGAAAATCAACTTTTACCTTGAAAATCAGTTTTTACCTTGAAAATCAGTTTTTGCCTTGAAAATCTACTTTTACCTTTAAAATCAGTTTTTACCTTGAAAATCAGTTTTTACCTTGAAAATCAGTTTTTGCCTTGAAAATCAGTTTTTACCTTGAAAATCAGTTTTTGCCTGAAAATCAGTTTTTACCTTGAAAATCAGTTTTTACCTTGAAAATCAGTTTTTACCTTGAAAATCAGTTTTTGCCTTGAAAATCAGTTTTTACCTTGAAAATCAGTTTTTGCCTGAAAATCAGTTTTTACCTTGAAAATCAGTTTTTACCTTGAAAATCAGTTTTTACCTTGAAAATCAGTTTTTGCCTTGAAAATCAGTTTTTGCCTTGAAAATCAGTTTTTACCTTGAAAATCAGTTTATACCTTGAAAATCAGTTTTTGCCTTGAAAATCAACTTTTACCTTGAAAATTGACTTTTACCTTCTGATCATTTATTTGCATTGATTCCTGCATGTGAAATGATAAATATTATGTATTAGGTGTGTTTGGTTTGGTTCTATTTTTGGGTTCCCGGGGTTTCCTCTTAATATAACTGATGGTGACGCACCACCACAACAAACTTACAGCCGCCACACCTTGAAAATATGTTTATCTTAAACGTGAAAAGAACCTCAAGTAATAAAATGTAAAGTAGTCTCCAGAAGAAGTCCAAAGTCTGACACTATTTTTAACTTTTATTGCCTATCATGTTCAACAACCGTCCCAAATTCCAAAAGGGTTTTGCCTTCGGTGCAAACACCTTTGTCGTTTTTTTTTTAACCCCAAACCGAC
Organism: Entelurus aequoreus; assembly: GCF_033978785.1. Classification (NCBI taxonomy): domain Eukaryota; kingdom Metazoa; phylum Chordata; class Actinopteri; order Syngnathiformes; family Syngnathidae; genus Entelurus; species Entelurus aequoreus. Next base: position 1,619,569 of record NC_084757.1, on the reverse strand, counting down.
CACGGATATACCTTGTGAAAATAGTTATTTAATCGGTTCCAAAGGGTGTCTGTAACACGGCAGTAAAACGGCTGATCAAACAAAACAGAAGTCATCGTCATTGACCCGCTCCTAGCTCTCCAATCAGCTAAACACACTCAATAACTCCGTTTTGGTGAATTTACTGAGGAATTTGTGAAAGTGAAACAATACCTTGTGAAATTAGTTATTTAATCGGTTCCAAAAAGTGTCTGTAACACGGCAGTAAAACGTCCGATCAAACAAAACAGAAGCCATCTTCATGGCTCTCCAATCAGCTAAACAGACTTAATAACTCTGTTTTAGTGAATTTACTGAGGAATTTGTGGAAGTGAAACAACACCTTGTGAAATTAGTTATTTAATCGGTTCCGAAGAGTGTCTGTAACACGGCAGTAAAACGTCCGATCAAACAAAACAGAAGCCATCTTCATGGCTCTCCAATCAGCTAAACACACTCAATAACTCCGTTTTGGTGAATTTACTGAGGAATTTGTGGAAGTGAAACAATACCTTGTGAAATTATTTATTTTATCGGTTCCAAAAAGTGTCTGTAACACAGCAGTAAAACGTCCGATCAAACAAAACAGAAGCCATCTTCATGGCTCTCCAATCAGCTAAACAGACTTAATAACTCTGTTTTAGTGAATTTACTGAGGAATTTGTGGAAGTGAAACAACACCTTGTGAAATTAGTTATTTAATCGGTTCCGAAGAGTGTCTGTAACACGGCAGTAAAACGTCCGATCAAACAAAACAGAAGCCATCTTCATGGCTCTCCAATCAGCTAAACACACTCAATAACTCCGTTTTGGTGTATTTGCTGAGGAATTTGTGAAAGTGAAACAATACCTTGTGAAATTAGTTATTTAATCGGTTCCAAAAAGTGTCTGTAACACAGCAGTAAAACGTCCGATCAAACAAAACAGAAGCCATCTTCATGGCTCTCCAATCAGCTAAACACACTCAATAACTCCGTTTTGGTGAATTTACTGAGGAATTTGTGAAAGTGCAACAATACATTAACAATACTTACACATACACTCGTAAACGTGTTAGCATGTTAGCTCATGCTAGCGACGCTAGTTTCATTACATTACGACAGCACGTACAAATACGCATGGAGACACTCCTACAGACATCACACATGGGACGCTTTAGTAAGTGTGAATAGTTGTAGTCATATTGTAAAACGTACAAACCTCGCTTGGAGTGATGAATGAAGAATCAATACGAGTAGTAACGCTATGGATGGCGAGAAGACATCGGTAGGTCGTGAGTTCAAACCCCGGCCGAGTCATACCAAAGACTATAAAAATGGGAGCCATTACCTCCCTGCTTGGCACTCAGCATCAAGGCTTGGAATTGGGGGTTGAATCACCAAAAAATGATTCCCGGGCGCGGCCACCGCTGCTGCTCACTGCTCCCCTCACCTCCCAGGGGGTGATCAAGGGCGATGGGTCAAATGCAGAGAATAATTTCGCCACACCTAGTGTGTGTGTGACAATCATTAGTACTTTAACTTTAGGCCATACCTTAAACAACAAAACACATTTTCAGCGTATTTGTTTTAAAAAAAAATACTGATTTTGTGTGAAGTGAATTATATTTATATAGCGCTTTTCTCTAGTGACTCAAAGCACTTTACATAGTGAAAGCCAATATCTAAGTTACATTTAAAGCAGTGTGGGTGGCACTGGGAGCAGGTGGGTAATGTGTCTTGCTCAAGGACACAACGGCAGTGACGAGGATGGCGGAAGTGGGGATCGAACCCGGAACCCTCAAGCTCGCTCTACCAACCGAGAATGAATTCTGAATTGACTGCAAACCAAATATGACACAATATTCACAGACATCTAATCTGGCTGTGAGCAGGCTACTGTATGAACACGTTTTGTTGTCAGCTACACAAATTAGACATATTTTTAGTTTTACGAAGAATTGCAGCGTCCATCTTTATTTTCCCTTCGCCTGTTCTGATTGGCCACAGCGTGCAATACGATTTGCATATTCATAAGGGGGCGTGGTCCGGGATTCCCGCGTGCAAAACACTTTATTGCATCTGGATCCCCGCAACTCTTAATACATGAGGCCCCTGGTGCTTCTCATGTGTGATGAGCAGGGGCCAAATCTATGTGTGGCCCATCCAAAGAAGTGAACGTACGGGAAACTGCGGGCAGTAAAAAGATCATCAATCTCAGGATGTGACATTTCTACTTCGTGCGGATGAAAAGTGAAGTGATTTGATGCCATGTCAGCTGAAAGAAAGTGAAGGAGAGGACCAGAAGAAAAGGGGGGAAAAAAAGAGAATAAAACCTCATAAATTATCTTTAAAATATTGGATGTTCCTCGTTCAACCCTGAGAGGGACAAGCGGTAGGAAATGGATGGATGGACTTGTCATTTATATATTGACATGTGTTGTTTCTTCTTGTTGTTGGTTTGAAGTCTGTATGACATTACAACTGTGGAAGGAGAAGGCTGAAAAAGAAGGAAAAGAAAAAGGAGGAGGAAAAAGTAAAGGAGGACAAGAGAAAAGAGGAAAAGGGAAAGAAAGGGGGGAGAGGATGAAGAGCCATGGGAAGCAGGAAGAGGAAAGGGAAGAAAAAAAAGATGAGGAGGAAGAAGAAGAAAGAGAAAGAAGATGAAAAAGGAAAAGAACAGGAAAAAGAAAAAGGATTTTAAAAAAAATAAAAGAACAAAAAGGAGAAAAAAGAAAGGAAGGCAAAAGGAAGGAAAAGAAAAAAGGAAAAGGAGAACAAGGGGAAGAAGAAGACGAAGGAGGAGAGAAAAGAATGAGGAGAACAACAATAAAGAGAACAAAAAGGAGAGAGAAAAAGAAAAAGAAAAAAGAAACAGGAGAAGAATATAAGAATGAGAAAAAGGAGAGAAAAAAAAGACAATTAAAAAAGAAAAAGAGAAGAATTAAACAAAAGGAGAACAAGAAGATGGAGACGAAAGCAAAGGGGGACAAGAGGAAGGAAAAGCAAAAGGAAAAGAAGGGGAGTGGAAGAGGAAGGAGAAAAAGAGGTAGAAAAAAACAAGAAGAAAAAGAAAATTAAAAGAACACTAAGGAGAAAAAGGAGCAAAGTGTGAAAAGTTACTGATGTCGATTATCACCATTTTAGTGTATAAATGTGATTAACATGTTCATCTCCATTTTACTATTGCGGTTATTAATGATTATATACATATACACACACATGATTAACATGTTCATCTCTATTTTACTATTGTTGTTATTAATGATTATATACATATACACACACATGATTAACATGTTCATCTCTATTTTACTATTGTTGTTATTAATGATTATATACATATACACACACATGATTAACATGTTCATCTCTATTTTACTATTGTTGTTATTAATGATTATATACATATACACACACATGATTAACATGTTCATCTTCATTTTACTATTGTGGTTAATGATTATATACATATATACACACACATATATACACACATGATTAAAATTTTACTATCGTGGTTATTAATGATTATATACATATATATACACATATACTGTATACACGATTAACGTGTTCATCTCCATTTTACTATTGTGGTTATTAATGATTATATACAAATATACACACATGATTAACACGTTCATCTCCATTTTACTATTGTGGTTATTAATGATTATATAATGATAAATGGGTTATACTTGTATAGCGCTTTTCTACCTTCAAGGTACATATATACACACACATATATACACACATGATTAACATGTTCATCTCTATTTTACTATTGTGGTTATTAATGATTATATACATATATACACACACATATACACACGATTAACATGTTCATCTACATTTTACTATTGTGGTTATTAATGATAATATACATATATATATACACACACATACAAATGATTAACGTTTTCATCTCCATTTTACTATTGTGGTTATTAATGATGATATACATATATACACATAATTAACGTGTTCATCTCCATTTTACTATTGTGGTTATTAATGATTATATACATATATATACACATGATTAACATGTTCATCTTCATTTTATTATTTTAGTTATTAATGATTATATACATATATACACACACATACGCACGATTAACATGTTCATCTACATTTTACTCTTGTAGTTATTAATGATTATATACATATATACACATGATTAACATGTTCATCTCTATTTTACTATTGTGGTTATTACTGATTATATACATACATACACACACATACAAATGATTAACGTTTTCATCTCCATTTTACTCTTGTAGTTATTAATGATTATATACATATATACACATGATTAACATGTTCATCTCTATTTTACTATTGTGGTTATTAATGATTATATACATATATACACATGATTAACATGTTCATCTCTATTTTACTATTGTGGTTATTAATGATTATATACATATATACACATGATTAACATGTTCATCTCTATTTTACTATTGTGGTTATTAATGATTATATACATATATACACACACACATACAAATGATTAACGTTTTCATCTCCATTTTACTATTGTGGTTATGAATAATTATATACATATATACACACAAATATATATACACATGATTAACATGTTCATCTCCATTTTACTATTGTGGTTATTAATGATTATATACATATATACACATGATTAACATGTTCATCTCTATTTTACTATTGTGGTTATTAATGATTATATACATATATACACACACACATACAAATGATTAACGTTTTCATCTCCATTTTACTATTGTGGTTATGAATAATTATATACATATATACACACAAATATATATACACATGATTAGCGTGTTCATCTCCATTTTACTATTGTGGTTATTAATGATTATATACATATATACACATGATTAACATGTTCATCTCTATTTTACTATTGTGGTTATTAATGATTATATACATATATACACACATATATACACACGATTAACATGTTTATCTACATTTTACTCTTGTAGTTATTGATGATTATATACATATATACACATGATTAACATGTTCATCTCTATTTTACTATTGTGGTTATTAATGATTATATACATATATACACACACATACACACGATTAACATGTTCATCTACATTTTACTCTTGTAATTATTAATGATTATATACATATATACACATGATTAACATGTTCATCTCTATTTTACTATTGTGGTTAATGATTATATACATATATACACACATATATACACACGATTAACATGTTTATCTACATTTTACTATTGTGGTTATTAATGATTATATTCATATATACACACATACAAATGATTAACGTTTTCATCTCCATTTTACTATTGTGGTTATGAATAATTATATACATGTATACACACAAATATATATACACATGATTAACGTGTTCATCTCCATCTTACTATTGTGGTTATTAATGATTATATACATATATACACACGATTAACATGTTCATCTCTATTTTACTATTGTGTTTATTAATGATTATATACATATATACACACACATACAAATGATTAACGTTTTCATCTCCATTTTACTATTGTGGTTATGAATAATTATATACATATATATACACACAAATATATATACACATGATTAACATGTTCATCTCCATTTTACTATTGTGGTTATTAATGATTATGTACATATATACACACACATGTATAGACATGATTAACATGTTCATCTCCATGTTACTATTGTGGTTATTAATGATTATGTACATATATACACACACATGTATAGACATGATTAACGTGTTCACCTCCATGTTACTATTGTGGTTATTAATGATTATATACATGAGCGATAGAAAGAAGTGTGTCGTCGGTAAAAGGCGGCAAGAAGATGAAGACGATGGACAAAAGAGGTGGTTGGCGTCACGATGAACAAAAGAGGAGAGTTTGATAAAAGACGAGAAAAGTGTTTTATAAAAAAAAAAAAGCTTTGTGTTATCAGTGTGATGTTACAGCCGTGTTGCATCATCCTGCTCGCACGCACAACTCTGCACTCACATCTTTGCTGACGACCAACACTGAACTTGGCACAATTTTGCTGCCAAACCAGATAAAAGTGTGTGTGTGGTGGGTGGGCGAGGGGGGTTAAAAAGTGTGTGTGTGCGTGTGTGTGCGTGTGTGTGTGTGTGTGTGTGTGTGTGTGTGTGTGTGTGTGTGTGTGTGTGTGTATGTGTGTGTAAAAGTGAGGCAACCTCGGAGCTTGAAGGTTTGTCAGCTGAGCGACTAACTAATCATCCAGATGAATACTTGCACTTCATTGTCGTGATCATGTGT